>NW_027643801.1:197500-220000 GCF_032717465.1 Coenobita brevimanus | reverse complement strand
TCAAATGGTGCTTATAACAGCGTGTAATTGAAGAAAGAGAAGAATTATATATTTGCGTAATGCGTATGATGTTTCTCTTCTCTGGCTGCTCATGCCAGCTAACGACTGTCAAACTTCCTTGCCAGGAGTATGACAAATAAAAACACCCTTCCTCTCTTCAGAAATGCAGGCTGTTGGTTAGTTACAACCATCATTTTGTAACAATCGATAAGGGAAGTTTATAGTTTCTACACCAACCAATTCATGGGGACCTATGCCATAGGGGCAAATGTTTTGTATACCGTTACTTATTTAGATCTGCAGATATGTAAGCCTACTGGGACAAAGCGAGGGGGGGGGGGTCATGGCCGAGTGCCCCCCCCCCATATACTCCACTGTAGTTGCCATTCAATCTCAGATACTGTACAATGGCCGTCAGTGCTAATCCTATTCACCACCACCATCATCATCATCATCGTGCCTCTTTTTCCAACTTGCGTCAAAGAGAATGTGGTGGAGGCAGAGAGCACTGAGGGAAACGTATTACGTTGAGGTTTAATGGTAAAGGATGTGTAACAGGCTCCAGATCACAGGCATAAAACCAAAAATTACAGAGGAAAAGGGAGGACCTCAGTGCTTTATGATTATTGCAGCACCTGTGAAAAATGGAACGCGTTTGGTCAATCTTTATCGCTGCTGATTATCTTAAAACGTGGGATACACACGTTCCATACATGTTCATCAAAAAATATTGCCTTCCTCCTCACGAATTAAGAATTAAGATACCGGTACGTCTGAACAAGAGAAATCCACAAAGATGGAAAGAGAGGTGGAACTACAGAAGGGGGTGAAGGATGTGGCGGAAATAACAATGCTGAGAGTCTAACAGAAAAAACTGAAGAGAAGGGAGATGACAAGAGAGGTGAAGGATCAGGTGAAGAAAGACAGAGACATAAATGCTGGCAGACTAACAGAAATAAGTGAAGAAAAAGAATAAAAGAAAGGTGATTAAAACAAGAGGAAGGAAAAAACTGAAGGAAGAGAGGTCGAACGGAAAGGTTAACAGAAACAGGAAAATGGAGATGAGGACAGCATGAGAAGAAGATGAAAGAGAATGACGTAGAATTGGAGGATGAGAGGGCAAAATGAGAGATTATAAAAAGAGCAGAAAAGAGAGAACAAGAGAGGAGGGATGCTGGATAGGTAAAGGCAGAGAAGACAAATGGACAGGCTATTCAAACAGAGAAATGAGATGAAGACAGGAAGAGAAGAAAAGAGAGAACGAGAGAATAAAGGAACAGGAGAGGATAGACAGACAGGGGGAATGAAAGCCTATTCAAAGAAGGGGGAAAGAGACGAAGCTAGGAAGAGGAAAAGGATGAGGCAGAGAGAGGAAAATGCAGACGGAGAGAGAAAAGAATAGAAAGATAAAAAAGAAAGGAGGAGAAATATTAAAAGGAAAAGAGGAGAAAGACAAAAAAGGAAGAGAGGATGACGGATGATGCAAAGGAGAAAGCGACTACTGCAGACAGTGAGTGTGTAGGTCGGGCTGGTGTTGAAGTAAGTACGAGTGACGAGGTGTGACAGCCTTATATAGAATTACTTAATACTGAGGAACCCGGGTTTATGCATAATGAGATGAGACAAAACCCGCTCATTTTCACAGCATGCATCACTGAGTGCCTTACAAGGGGATTCAAGCATTGCCACTCCTTATCATCATCTTCACCTTCATCATCATCACCTTCGTCATCATCACCACCTTCATCATCATCATTACACACACACACACACACACACACACACACACACACACACACACAAAACACTAGGTAAACACCGGAATAGCAAATACACAGCCACTATGCTCTATATAATTTGCCTAAAATGAACTTCTTTCCATACTGAATAATTCTAAAAACAGATTAATGGGAAACCTTGACCTATCTATCTATCTATTGCCACACTCCTTAATCCCTCAAGGGGTGGCCATAAACAAATCGCCTCCAAGTCATCCTGTCCTCTGCCATTGGTTGCTCTTCCTAGAACTCGCACTTCTCTCATAATATATCACTCCACTCCACCCCTCCATCTCATCCCTGTTCTCCCCCTCCTCCTCCTCCTCCTCCTCCTCCTCTCCTCCTTCACCTCACACACTCACTCTCATTTAGACCGTCTCATTCTCTATCCTCTCCACATGGCCAAACCATCTCACAGTATTTCTCTTAATCCTTTCAATGACATCCACATCAGCACAACCTCCATTACTTCTTCACTGATCCTAGTCACAAAGAAGTGCTGTGGAAAAGCTGTAGAGCCCCAGGACTGTCTTTTTCCGCTACTGAGCTACATGAATTAAGCTTTAGAGGGGCAAATATCTGGGAAGATGTTGAGGTAAAATAGCCTACTAATGACGTATGATCCCGCTTACCGAAACCTACAACGCTTTACCGGCCATTCAATCAAGGAACAGTACAGGACAAATGAAGATAATACTTGAAGAATGAGGGTGACAGCCAAAGCCACATGACTAATTCGACTGCATTGTCTGGCGGAACAATAGCCTTGTGAGCGTCCAGTGTGAGTGACCCAGTGAAGGGACACTCGCTTCCCTCACAATACATGTCATTAGCTACTGTTGTACTGGCTATGACCAGTACGTTTACATCTAACGGAACAGGGCTACTCTCACAACTTGAATACTAAGTCATGATTCCAAGCCTTAGTTATATGGTAAGAATGCGCATCCTTGGTGACTAGTCAAATCTACCCCCATTCTGACGAAACATACTAGGTTTCAACGCAATAGGCCCTGTGACTTTGATCTTGTATCCTACCGTTATGAAAAATGTTAGCTTTCTCAAGGGATACCTCTCAACACCTCCACCAAATTTCGTTAAAATCAGATCAAACTGTTCGATATCTCACACCTGGAACTACTCTCACGGCAACTGAAGGAATAATTCCAGCCGTGAAAAAAACGAATGTCTTTTGTTCCTATTATAACCAAATTTGGTGGACTGGTTGATGGACATATCATGACGGAACCTACGGGATTTGAAGAAAATAAATAAATAATAGGCTAAAGGTAAAGCCTTCAGGGCAAGCCCAAAACTGACTTTGCCTTGTGACCAAAATATCAGAGATCTCACACTACCGACGACCCCGATAAAATTTATCATTTATTCCTGTATCCGGATCCGAATCCACGTCATAATTTTGTACATTCTTCCTAGGACCTCTGTCCATCTATTCATTTTTTTTTTTTTTTTTGAAATTCGATAACAAATTTTAGTTATCTTGTACGTAACAGACAAAGAGATTTACCAACAAACAGACATAGGTGAATACATAACCTCCGTCCAACGTCGTTGGCGGAGATAACAATGCCGAGCTATTTATCATGCTGATATCGCTCTCTCTCTTACACGGCGACAGTTACTGAGCCAACATGATAGTCGTCTTCTCAACTCACTTATATGTATTTTCAACAACCACCCAGCCAACCTATTTGCTCAATAACATCTCAAACATCGTAACAGACAATTTTGCACAACACACTTATTTCAATTGCTAAAGACGTATGCAGTAATATACTCCTTTTCACCTTCACTTGGCCCAGATTCTCATCCTTGTGAAGCTTATTTTACTTAGCTCAGTCGCAGAAAAAGACAATAACACGGCTTTATATCTGCTCCACTTTTTCGTAACCATCGTTATACTTAATTGCAAATCTACTGTCGTGCCTCAGCATTCAAGATGGATAGGTGGCAATTCTGGGGCAAGTTAAAGACAAAGGGGCATATTATAAGTATTTTTAACTCACATTCGGCGACATAGCTGAGGGTGCTCCCGAGTTGGGGTGTAATGCGATATTCCTTTAGAAATCAACCTGCAAAAAAGTACTCAGTTAGGGAATGCACTGAGAGAGAGAGAGAGAGAGAGAGAGAGAGAGAGTCACTAACATCACTCTCCACCGTGGTTGCCCAGCTTTGTCAACTTTCGCTTAACTCATTCAGTTCGGAGTTGCCTCTTTTTACATTGTTTTTGCTACCTCGAGTTCTGATTCAGCTTAGAGGGGACTTCAATTTGGAGGGGTTTAGTATAGCCTTCATTAACTCCTTCATTCAAAGAAGTCGCCAAGAATTCCATTAGATCATCCGCTCTGCAGGAAGAACGTAATATCGGTGGTTCCTAAATAGCACTCCATTGGAGACCAGCAGGGAAGACGGTGATAACGCTAACTCAAAACTAACTGAACCCCCCAGTGGGATAGGAGAGGAGCGTTTTATATGGTCCACACTGTACATAATACGTTCTCGGGCTGAAGGGATCAACACAGGTGTCGGGGAAGAGGGGACGGTCAACAAGGTCCATATACTCGTAAGCTAAAAGGCTTCCTATACACATGAGTATCTTCAATAGATTCTTTTTTCCATATTTCTGTTTAAGTCCTTTAGATCAGGAACACGTCTTTGTATCTTTTAAATCAGCTTCACTTTGACAGCATTTTCCAATTAATCTAGAGTGAAAAGGAAAGTGAAAAAAAGGGAATAAAGTTTATTCCACTAACTTAAAGGCAAATCGTCAGTAACACAGTTGTGATGCTGTGTCCGGATCGAATACCTACTCAATGTGAAACATTTGGTGGAGGTTAAAGTAATTCCCGAGAAATAATCTACTGTACATAATTTCTCTCTCCCTTGAGGCTCTCACGGCTTTTCTGACTCACTCTGTGCTGAATTAAGTCAGCTAATGTCAGCGGGAATACAATAATATAGAAGAAAGGCCACTTAGAGAGTGCAATACCTGTTCCCACAAATTGGTCTGAGGGTCAGATATTTGACTTTGCCCTTTGACCTTAACTTAGACAAAATGCTCTCAGGGTAGGTTTACCCCATTCTTGCTTGATCCTTAATACTTCCACCAAGTCTGATCTAAAGCGGATCAAGCCTATTTGAACTGATATTGTTCCTTGCTGTGACCTTGACATTTGACCTTTCTACGTGACCTAAACCATTGCCTGATGTTATCAAAATAGAATTCCTTTGTCCTTACCATATCTTAAACCCTCCTAAAACGCTTGGTATAATCGTGGGGGAAAAATAAGGTGGCCTTGCCATATGACCGTGGTCTTTGATATATTGTTCTCAAAAATAATTGGTCAGTCCCTTGGCTGATCGCCAATCGTTCCACCAGGTTTGGTTCAAATCAAACCAAAACTGCCTTGGTTACTTTGGTCATATGCAGAAACACGGGTCGAAATTTGATCTCGACCTGTGACCTTAATCTCTGACATACTGTTTTTAAACTCATGTCTCTTCATACTTGCCTAAGCCTCAACCATTACACCAAAGTTGGTCGAAATCTATTACAAATTGTTGAAGCTGACCTTGCAAGGTAAAACTTTTACTTAATTCTGTCATTCTGAATTTTGATCTAGTAAAATCAGATAAAATGACCAACCCACTGACTGTCTTTCAACACACCCACCAAGTTTGGCTGAAATCGGATGAAACCTGTCTGAGGTATTTTTGTTGACACCCGCACGCGCGTGCTCGCCGATCAAAGCATAATGGCCGCTCTACTTTAGTGAGTGTGGGTATACAGGATGAGAGCATGAAAGGGTAATATATCTCTGCTAGGATGATTAACTAAATTGAATACAATCACCCTGACGCAGCAAGAATGAAAAGAGACTGATGTCCTTTAGATGAAGCGCTAAACATTACTCCTACAGCAGAACCCTACTGACTGATGAACAATACACTTCCGTCATTAAGATACCGAAAATTGTTGAGTGGGTAAGAACTACACACACACACACACACACACACACACACACACACACACACACACACACACACACACACTCACGCACGCACGCACGCACACACGCACGCACGCACGCACGCACGCACGCACGCACGCACGCACGCACGCACGCACACACACACGCACGCACGCACACACGCGCGAGCGCGAGCGCACAAATTACTGCCAATGACAAACTGCTGAGCGATACAGTTTGGTCGTTGAGATAATGCAAATGGTCTTGTGCATATATGTTCCTCACGAGAAAGCAATAGTGCCTGCAGAGAAGATGGAGAGGTGCAGGAAGAGGTGAAGTAAAGGGTGGGGAGGGGAAGTGGCAGCAAGATGGAGTGGTGGCAGTCAAGGAATGAAATGAAGGCAAAAAGAGAAACAGGGAGATGGAGCGATGACACTCCTCTTTGGGGAGACAGGCGGAAAGGAGAATGGTGAGAGTGAAAAGAAGGAAGAGCTGGAAGAAGGGAGTACAATATAATATAAAGGAAAACAAACCGTAATGTAGCTACTGTATTCTTTTTAGTCTAACTTGGCCTAAAGCTGACACCTCTCAACCTTGAATGCTGAGTATTAATGACAATAACACTAGAATACAGTGCTACTCACAATGTACTGCAGCAGCATAATCATATTCTGCCACTCAATATACGTGAAATTAGTCGAAAAAAAAAAAAAAACGAAAACTTGGACCATTTTTAGGTGAAAAGAGTATAGTCCTTCCTAGACCCTTTGTTTTAGGGTAGGCAGTAATTAATGTTAGTATTCTACGAGTCAAAGAGATGAGAAGGAAAGCAGGAAGGTTAAGAAGAAGGAAAGGAGGAGGGGACGGAATATATATAAAGACAGACAAGGAAATGAAAAGAGGACAATCTTCCTGGGGTGACAGGTGGGAAGGAAAATGGAAGGTGCAGAGGAGGAGAAAGGAGGAAGACGAAAGGTAGAAGAAAAGGAAGCACAGAGAGAGAGGGGGGGGGGGACGGGGAGAACTGCTTGGAAAGGTCAAGGTTATAAGGAATGGTCAAAAGTCAAGATCACAGGACAAGGTTAACTCAGCTTTTATTTCATTTGGACTAGACTTGGTTAAGCGTCTGGTAGGGATGAAAATTAATTCAGTTTTGAGAACAGTTGGTCCAAGGTCAAGGTCACTGGTAAAGGTCTAATGTTCGACCCTCAAACCAATTAATTGGAGTGGCTGTTGCACTCTTTGGATTCTCCTTGTTATCGTTTAGCTTTGAAATTCTCTTTTCCTTCACTTCATTCATTTATTTACCAAATATTCTTCAGCATTCATCATTTTTTTTTTCAGTAAGCTAGTCATCAAGTTTTCCTTCACAAGTAACCTTAGCACTCAGTGTTTTCACAACGTTCATCATCACTGTACTCTTTCCTTTTCTTCAACCCGCCCTTCTGATAGTTCGACGTAATTCTCCAGCCTTCCTTGTCTGCTTATTAATGGAAGCCTCTCGGTTGGTGATCAGCCAAATTAGTTATAATCTTTTAAGCCCTGGGCAAAGAGTAGTGAAGAATAATTTGTTCTGCACCTTCTCACTCTCCAGGAGTCGCCCTCTCTCTCAGTGCGTTATTATTCTCATGCTTCTGTCGTACTTCTTCCCATAATATTACTGGATTTAGTTTTTTTTTGGGGGGGTTATTTCATATTCCATCTCTCCTGTATTCATGATGTTCCAATCATTCTTGCACTAAAGATAGGTGGGTCTTGATTTCTCAGATCATTGTTCAAATGTAACCACCACATGTTCCGTCTCTGTTCATGCCGGAAGCGGGTCTAAGTTGGGCAGACGTAGTCGTACCTTCTCAATAAACACGATTTTCAAAGATAAGATTGGTTCATTATCAAGTGACAGGGAATGTTTCAGTTTATTATGTATTTATCCCACTTACTGCGCCAAGGGACGCTGGAAAAGGACACTATGTATGGTGGCACTGATATGAACGGGCGGTGGAGCTGCCTGGTTATACAAACGATCTTCAGTCTCCTCCATCCCCCAGCCGAAGGACGATGGACTGCAGAAGGGTAATTTCCATCTAAAGTCAACTGATTCACGTCTCAGATGAACCTGAGGATACAACTAGTACTGCTACTAGCAATAAATAAACAAATAAATACAAAAATAAATGACAGGTGAATGTTGATACAAGTTCTAGGAATGTTCCACATCCGTCAAAGGAGGAGGAGGAAGAGGAGGAGGAGCAGGAGGAAAGTAAGAGGTGGAAGAAGAGAGTGGAAATACAGGAAAAGTTGAGACGAGCACAAGGAGGAAGATCAGAGAAGAAGAGAAGAAGGAAAAGCAGGGAGGAGTAAAGGACTTAGAGAGAGAACAGATGAGTAATTTCCATGGACCTGAAAACATAATATTATCATGCAATATCACGCAAGCGAGATAATTTGTTGACTGTGCGGAGGGATTAATTAGTCAAGTTAATAACAGTAATGGCAGAGCGAGGTGGGTTAAAGAGGGCAAGATGAGCGGCAGATTATAACGAAGGGGAATGACATCATAACATCAACGAAAATGCCCAGAAGGAAAAAACTCGAAGAAAGAGTTTTTATCAGACGATATGATAACAAAAAGTGAGGCATAGGGGTCTGTGAACGCTATTACTGATACCATTTTATCTTTCACGGTAGCGTTAGAACTAATATTTTTTTACAGCTGGCTCGTACCACTTACAGTTAGTTGTGTCAGTCATAGGAGCTATGTGTAATAAGAATAATGGTAAAGACTGGTTGATATAATCGGGAAGAAAAAGAGGAATGATATATTTAATGCAGATGACCTCATACAACAGCATTCTAGCAAGGTATGTTGTAGCGTTAAGTGCCTATGTTCTTATTTTACACACCTGTGGTACAATTCAACATTATTTAAACACCTGTCGCTTTTTCAACTCACTCCAATGCATCCTAACACTAGAGAGAATGCCCGTGGATCTTGTGGAAAGTCAGTAAAGGCTGTTTTACCTAAATTCTAATCAATAATCTGTTCTCTTCCTTAACATGGAAATGAACTCATGTCTTCTGAGATACCGGATGACTTTTCTAACAATGAGGAACTCAATAGAGGTGATGGAAAAGAAAGTTGTTTGGTGTACAACATGGGTTAAAAATAAAAAATTTTCTCGGGCTTCCTAATAACATATTTCCATCCATAAATTCAAGGGTTCTCTATGAATTTCTTTCTTGTTGGCAATATGACGATCGCCTATTTACCCAGAAATTGCATTACAAAAACTTCATTAAAACTATTAATGCTAAATCATTATGCGTACAATTATCCCGTCCGCCTTTATTAAAAATACATAAAATTACCATTTATTTTTAAGCTGCCATCCTTCACAACCAATATCGTAATATAATTTCTGATGATAATGTAAATTGTTTTTGCTTGGTAAATAAACAAATATTTATGTTATTCCTAGCAGCAGAGGCCAGGTAATGCGCGACCGACTGAGAGAGAGAGAGAGAGAGAGAGAGAGAGAGAGAGAGAGAGAGAGGAATGAATGATCACACACGGGCCAGGCTGAAATCACTGATAATGTATGATGACGTGGATTAATTGGGCACATTGACAGAGGCGAGTATTTATTTTGCATGCTGATTTCCTTTTAGACCATGGAATTATATGTATTCTGATCCACGGTCAATAAATCCATTCACCATTTCCATCCTCTATACTATTACTTTTTTGCAGTGTATGCCACTCAGCAGAGGGGGAAATACCACCATGTGTGAAATGTTAGGGTTTAGGAGACAAAAAGGAAAGAAAAACTGAATGATATAAGTAATTTATCCCTTCCCCCTTCCCCACTATCACCCTCCCTCTCTACCACGAGTGCCACCACCACACCATTATTATGCGACAAAAACAACTTGTGAACAATTATATGTCCATGTAATATGATGCAAGCGATGAACAACTTTTTGCCATAACTGTAAAGTTGTGTACTTGCATGTGACAATGACAGAATCTCACAAATTTTATCGTAAAACCTACAAGTGTCCTGGACAAAGTAAAAAAGATATCGAATTAAGAGTTTTGACAACACCAGTCATGATGGTGATAAAAGGAACATTTTCCTCTCCTAATTACGATTTGTTTTTTAAGGAAGAACAAGAGACATGGGGAGATTCTGTACTCTCCTTGTCCTTCCTGCAAAAAGTAATTAATATATAAATAAATAAGTCAATAAATAAAATGAGATATTTGCAGTACTGTGAAGGCGGTCATCGTGTATGTTTGTGAATCCATGCAGTGGGTTTGGTAATAACCAGTTTGCTGAAGTAGGTAGACGATTAGGACACTGCAATAGCCAGTGGATGTTTGAGCCCACGATTACACCAGGAAAACCACACACTCTTTTAGTGCTTTAACACCTGCTGCTGACCATAAAACCTTGCTGAGAGTGGCAGCAGCAAATTCCCACCAGTGCAGAAGAAAAGAGAAAGAGAGAGAGAAAAAAAGAAAGCTTCAATCGAGAGAGAGAGAGAGAGAGAGAGAGAGAGAGAGAGAGAGAGAGAGAGAGAGAGAGAGAGAGAGAGAGGCTTTACCATTTAACTCTTTGGGATAGCCTGTGTAAATATGATTGTGTGTGTGTGTGTGTGTGTGTGTGTGTGTGTTATAATACTGTTAGCTTATCAAAGCCTCAAAGGTTCTGACACATAGGAGGCTTCGTAACACCTCTGCGTTAGCGATTTATTTTCCATGCCACATTTCATCTCTGCATTCTCTTGTATGTTATTTATATCACCTTTATTTGGCGCCGTTTGCATCAGTAACAAACAAGAAGGCTTGTGTGTGTGTGTGTGTGTGTGTGTGTGTGTGTGTGTGTGTGTGTGTGTGTGTGTGTGTGTGTGTGTGTGCATAAAATAAATACGAGACAGGCTAAGGCCACCCTCCTTTTGGCGACTGAATATAGAGTACAATTATCCCATGACTTTTATAGGGCCACCCCAGTCTGCATGCCTTCCCTTACTGCTGTGTTGCACAGAGAGAGAGAGAGAGAGAGAGAGAGAGAGAGAGAGAGAGAGAGAAGAATGAGTAACGTGAAGAGGTAATGGATGTACTTCGTTTACCCCATCATTTAAACTATCCTACAATTGTTTGTCCCGTATTCTTCTCAGCTAAGGAAGCTCTCTAGTTCCTCTTACTCATCAGTATTTTTCTCTATGTCGTATTTTTACTTCCTGCAACTCCAGTAACGCACAAACAGATGAATAATATCATTTGGTGTTAGCTAATATAATCACCTAGCTGAAAACCATTGTTCGCTGCTGGCTGGAACAGAATATTAATTTCCCAGACATGAAATAACTGTTCCCTTATTTTATTTTTTGCAATTTACGCTAATATAAACATTGTAAATAACATACAAGTGAATAATAAGATGTAGTGTGGTAAATATATCGTTTAGGAAGAGGTGCTAAAATGTCCCCCGAGCTCAGATGAAGACGACCCTCTCTTAAACCTCAGATAAAAAAACCTAAATTGAAAGTTTCTCGGAGGGGATGGTAAAATTAGACTCTCACTTCGTCGCGCAAGTCCTTCCACACAAACTTTTCTCATTTTTTATCGAGGACTAAGCAAAGTCAGAGAGGGAGAGAGAGAGAGAGAGAGATGGGAATGGGGGAGAGCAACAGAATGATGCAAGGGAAACACAGCGGTATGTGACCTATATTGCCAGTGAAATGCAGCATGAATTCATGGCACAATAACACCTGTTCGACAGTTACACAGTTGCACGTTATGCTCTTTAATCAAACGTGGAGAACGGAACAACCAGGAATATAATTTTACTTTATTTATTCTACCACGTTAATTATAGTCGCCAAGAAAATTTGGATGTTACTGGAGGAGATTTATCAAAATCACACACCATATTTTGTTACTCATTTTTTTGTTTTCACATATTAAACATTATCACTATTTACTACTCTGCCCTTTACAAAACCTTTACATTACCAACACCAACGTTTCTCCCCTTCCCCGACCTTCTTCTCTTGCCCTTCTTCCTTCTCCTTCTCCTCTTTTTATACTTCTTATGTTCCTCCTCTACTACTTCCTCCTTCTTCTTCCTCCTCCTCCTCCTCCTCCTCCTCCTCCCCCTCCTCCCAGCCCGTGCTAGGAGGCTTTATGGTGACACCATTTTCTGTGGGGGTCATGGGGCGGCAGCTGAATTTCTACACAAAATTAAATATGAACAATCTGCTCAACACTTTTAATGAAACGTAGGAAGACATAGCATATGGCTTTCCAAGTTTCTAGATTACAGTGCGTATTCTCCTCTATTTAGGAAATCCATCTTATCGCAATAATGTGTACAGTCTCCTTGGACAATACAATTTTATAACACAGAAGATTGAGTTAATGTGGTTACGGAAGATAAGCCCTTATGGAAGTGGAACTAAAAATGTCCGTAAGTTAACGAGAATATGACCCTAGGTCTTGGTGTGACTCGGTCATGGTCGAGGCAACTCTCGTATTCTGTTCTGGCTTAACCTTACGATGTTTTTTTTTTTTTTAAGTTAAACCGGGGACAGGAAATTGAGTGTGTTAGTACTGTTACATAAATTTAGCCCCATTGTTTTCCATACACCAACAGTGTGAAATCTTTCTTCTTACTACTACGTCTATATAGGCGTGCCTTTATAGCAACCTTTTTCATGTGTAAGGCTAATTTTCTTTTCTTTCGTTTTATGGGCGACCAAAAATCGTTCTATATGCTAAAAACTAAGCTATTTTTGGAAGTCAATCTATCAGAGACTGTTTTTAAAAACAAATGATTTTTTATTACTTCTCAGCCACAGAAAAATATGACAGCTGCAATAACAATCTAGCACTGTCCCGACCATAAAGAGGGCTAAAAAGGTAAATGAAAATTCGTATTACATATATCTATGTGAATGCGTTTATCAGTAGACAGGAAACATGAAAAAATACAAGACTGGAATGATGGAACGCGTAATTAAAAAGAGAAATATAAAAAATAATTAATGATAAAGAGGGAATACCAAGGGAGAAGGGAGAATCCTAGCCTGCAACGAGCAATACTGGAAATGAAAAGAGTTTATGAAAGAGGAAAGAGAGGGAAGAGATACGGGAGAGGAAGGGCTGGGATTGATAAAATACGAGGGTAATATTTTGCTTGGAAGGGAACAACACAACATGTTCAAAATTGAGAGTGTGTATAAATAAGATGGAAGTTCTCCTGAACTATTACTGCTACCTTCCTGCCTCAAGATAAAGGACGATTATTTTTGCCATTTGTCCTGAATACACATTTCGTAATTTTCCCACTAATGGTCGGGACAATTCCTGTAATGTATTCTAGCTAATGTTATGCAGTTTATTTAGCTGAGACTGAGTTTAAAAGCCCTATAATACTTGGAAGTTATCACGCTCCAAGTCGAGATAACTCTGGTGTCATTTAGTTTCAGTTAATGGAGAGATTTTTATCAGCTTATAATGAAGTGCAGAAGAATGACAGTGTTAATACTTTCGATGCAACTCTCCTATGACGTTCCAGTTAATGCCACATTATTTTATTGACCTGAGAGTCAATACAGAAATCTGATTGTAAATTCTACCGCCAGAGATATTCTCATGGTAGTGACAAGTATAGCCTGATAGTGTTAATACCCATACCTTAGATCATCTTCCTGGTCGGGACAACTCTGGTACTCTACTCCATCTAACTCCAGACGATTTTCCTCAGCTGAGACTGAGTCATAAGATTTTGAGAGTTATCGAATGAACGCACCTCTGCTAACATCATCAATTCTGCCAAAAATTCTTGTATGTAATAGGCCTTAACATACTGAAACTACTAACATATCTTGGTAGTGCGTCTCTCCTAAGTTAAGTCAATTATCTGAGAGTGGGAAAACTATATATCCGGCCATCGTGGTGAAAGGATTAACATCTGGAGAAGACAACACGTAGAAATTTAAGTAAGAAACAAAAATACGAAAAGGAAGAGAGAAGACTGAAAGAGGGGCGAGGAAGGAGGAAGAAATGGATAAGGGGACGAAGAAAAGGGGACAGTGTGAAAAAATGGGAAAGAAGGAAGGTGGGAAATATGCAAATAACAAAGGAAAAAGATGTGTGAGAATGTGGCCTGAAAAAGGAACGAGGAAGGAAGAATAAATGTAGATTAGAAACAAGAAGAGGCAGAAAAACTCGGGAATGAAGGGAAACTGGAAAAAAAAACTGGTATGAAAAGAGGGAAGGAAACGGTGTGTGAAACTGAGGTAAGGAGGGAGATGCCGGGACCAAGGACGAAACTGAAAGAGATGATCGAAGGAAAACTGGCGGGAAAAACAGGAAATGATGCCTGGAGGAAGAACAGAGGAAGGCAAGAAGGATTACAGTGACAAAAAAAGAGACTGAGTATAGGGAGAAGAGAAAGGTGGCAGTGATAGGAAAATAGACGGAATAAAAGGAGACAAGAAGGAATGGAGTGATGGGAAAATAGACAACGGAGAGATGAGGGGAGAGAGAGATGGGAGTAACAGGAAAATAGACTGAATGTACAGAAAGGGGAGGATGAAAGGGATGGGAAAACTTATAGTGTGGAAGAGAGAAGAGAAGGGTGGGAGTGATAGGAAAATAGACAGAGTGGGGGGAAGGTGAGAAAGATGGGAGTGTTAAGAATGTACAAAGACAGGAGGGAGGAAGAAAAGATGTGACGGAGAGGAAATAATTAATAATGGATGACTGAGAGAAAGCTTAAGGCGACGGGAATATATAAAGAAGAAGCAGTGCAAGAGCAGGTTAGTTATGCTGCACAAGAGGAAGTTCCTGGAAAAACGGTTATGTTTAATGTATAAATACTCTCTGAAAGACACACCAGTTGGAACTGTTTTCCATGACAAGGTGCCCATAAAGAAAAAACTCAATAAAATGCTAGAAATTCTTCTCATTATACTACAGAGTCAAGTACCGTTCCCTTTAATCACTTTCCTCTCCCTTCCATCACCAGTGTGGACTATTTTGTGCCCCTCAGCTCTGGCCGCGGCAAACTTGTAGCGACACAAAAGGCGACATACGAGACTCCTTTCATGGCACAAACTGGGCACCAGCACTAATACACACGTCCTCTCGTCTTACCTTTTCTACCACTCTTGGTTTATTCTGTTTTTCTCATTTCCCAATCTGTCACTCTTGTCTTCTTTTCTCTACTCTTCTTCTTTACTCTTCCCTTCCCTCTTCTTCCTCGGAGTGTCCAGCTTTGTCACTCTCAGCGTTTCTTTATTAATCTCTTCTCTCCTTCTTTTCGTCCTCGTAGCTGTCCCCTTCTCCACAACTCTTTACTATATTCTTTCTCCCTCCTCCTCTTCGTCCTCTCTCATCGGTGTCCTCCTTTCCAACACGAATTGCTTTACCTTTTTTTTCCCCTCACCTCCTCTTCCGCCCTTCCTCCTTGGTGTCCTTCTTTACACCCACTCTAGTTTGACTTACTCTTCTCTTCTTTCCTTCTCATTCTCTTTTCCTGTCTTCTTCCCGCTCCCGCGCTTTCCCGTTTTCCTCATCGGGGTCTCCCTCTCCGCCACACGCAACTGTATTTTATTCTTTTCCTTTCCTCTATTTATTCTTCTTCCTCAGCAACACCCTTTCCTTTTATTTCATCTTCTCATCTTTATTCTTTTCCTCTTCTCTTTTTCCTCTTTTCCTGTTCGGAATCCCCCCTCCTCCTCCATCACTTTCATCTTTTTTCTTCCCTCCACTTACCCTCTTCTTTTTCGGCGGCCTCCGTTCCCCCTTCTCTTGGTTGAAGAGCAACGGGATGTGGGAGTGGTAGGACCAGTGATTATTGACTTCAGTGATGTCGGTGGGCATGAATATATTTACAAAGGACAGTGCTGTAGCAGATGTGTTGCGTTCTTGATATGAGGTTAGATTAGTTAGTACACGGTAAGCTTTGGGAAAATTTAGGAAAATTGGGACTACCTCACTACACCACACTCAGTACAACGACATCTTAACTGTATTCTTGCAGCTAGAAGACCTATTTACCTTAGTTAAGACCTTGTCTGGCAAGGGTCTTTACTATAATTATACTGTGCATTTATGTTCGTGGCCCATAATTTCCGATAGAATAATTGGTGCCTGCATACATCTTGGCTGATGTATGAGGGAGAGTACACTAAATGACGAGGGTATTTACTGCCACTTAGTTACACCGCTATGGCAGTATACTAACATACTTGTATATATGACCTCCTGTGACACACACACACACACACACACACACACACACACACACACACACACACACACACACACACACACACACACACACCACCCCTCCCCTCCCCTCCATCAAACAAACAAACACATCCTGTCGCCCCCCCAAAAAAAAAAAAAAAAAACACCTACACCCAACTAGGTTACTTCCTGCTGTGAGGGTGAGGGGGGTTGGTGTCGGAGGGGAGGGGGCGGTGTCTGGGGGGAAGGGGAGGGGGCGGTGTCTGGGGGGGAGGGGAGAGGGCTGTCATGGGTTATATTACCAGTTACGAAAGAAATATAGTCTTCCGAGGCCGCAGATGTTGCCATTGTGTTGTGCTGGGGTCGTGGTGTGGTGTGGTCGTTGTGGTAGTTGTGGCAGGAATGGTTGTTGGAATAGTAATAAGAGCTAGCAGAGATGGTCTGTGGTGTGATGCGGTTGGTGTGATGGGAATAATTGCTAGGGTTGTAACAGTTTGTGGTGTAGTGTATTGTGGTAGTTATGGATGGAATTGTTGTGCTGAATACAAGAACCTCTGGTGTGGTGTGGTGTGGTGTGGTAGTAGCTGTAGTAAACTTAACAATTGCATTACTTGAAAGTTATGGTGTTGTGTGGTGTAATGGTGGCTGTGGTAGGAGTGACTGGAATATTAGTGGCGGAAGCTTATGGTGAGGGTGATGGCAGTAGAGGTACAGTAGGATTGTTTGTTGCACTAACTACAAGATCGGTTACTGGTGCTTGCGGTGTGATGTGGTGTGGCTGATTTTGAGGTACATCCTAACCATGAAACGGATCCAGCATTAAAACTGAGTGTAGAAGAGTAATTATTATTCAGAGGAAAAAATCGATGACACTAGATTATCGGCTAATGACGCAGGAGAGGGTGGGGCATAATATAGAATGAATTGGACATGATAAGATATACAGAGTGTAAAAGTCCAAGACAAAAGAGACGTCAACTGTTTTATGGAGAATGTTGCACAAGTATCCATAAACTCACTTCAGAGGGAATTGAGTAAAAGATGGCTTGTAGGTTATTTTGTATTTCAAAATATCCTCTTCCTTTTATAAACGTTATTATTATTTATGATGCACAAATAAAGAATCACAAATTAAGTACATACTGAAAAATCAAGTATACTTCAATTTTCCGTTAGACTCCCTCAGCTCTTCCCTTTTTTTTTCTTTTTCTTTTTTTTTACGTCTTATGACTCCCTCATCTCTTCCCATCTTTCCTTCTGCTTTTTCTCTTAATGCTAATGCGTATTACTTGGTCTGTTGGTCCTCCAGGAACTACATAAACATCTAGAAATTAAAAGTAAATAGGTAAGCTACTTTACAGCTCCAGCCTCTTGTACCGGGTCAACACTACAAGGCCTGGGACTCCTCCATATTGACTAATCTTCTTAAGCATAAATCCTTCGCTTTACAATCGTTTCGTACCTGTGTCATTTAGTGCTAAGATGTTCCGTAACAATGCCTGTTCATACCAGCGTCATCTCGTACCTTATGATATCCAAACAGATATCGGAAACTGATTATTTTGTAGGCAGATTGAAACAATATTCCGCTGTAAAAAGCTTCCTGAATTGTCAACTATAATTGACTTAAATAATATTCATAATACGTGCATTTTGTCAGAATAACTACGGTCCACAGTCTCATACAAATAATTACATTTCTTTATCTTCAGTTGGGCCATAGATCTGGCCGCCAGCTCACAGAGCCTGTGACTTTATCTTGTTGCCTGTACCGTACTCATGCCAGATGCTGAAGATTTTATCTCTGCATTTTTCGATAATATTTTTCAGAACTTAGCAAAGGAGTACACAAGGTAAACATACTAAGCACAATCCGTAGAGTGGGTGAGGCCTATTATCGTTAAAAAAAAATAAAAATAAAAATAAAAAAGCTAAATTCTGTACCCACATGATACAGCTTTATTACGAGGCAATGTTCTGTTTGCACATCTTCAAATGGATTAACTTACAAAAAAAGGCTTTATATACACATGAACTAAATGGTGACAGGCCACAAAGTAATGTCAGAAGCAGGGGAAACAATGTCAAAGTTTTACCTCAAAGCAGTTATGTTTAGTCTTAGTTTCAAATTCAGTATTAAAGATCTCATTCGCGTAACGACACAGGTACGAAATGACATGGTTACAAAGTGGCTGTGTTACGAAATGACATGGGAACGAGACGATTCGCTGCCAATCCTTCACTGAGATGATTGCTCTTTTTAGTGTATTCTCTCTTCTCTCGGACGATTTTATCTAGAGTAACACTATGGCCCTCATTCTCGTCGGTTAAGGAACTCCCTAACACCTTTTCCATGGCTGTTTATTTTTTTATATGGCTGGTTATCACCGTTTTCTACATTATTTATGCAGAGTAAGGCGAGATTGGAAGGATGCATGTAACACAAAAGAGGACAGTATGGTGTATTAAGCAAAATAAATCGTTTAGAAAAAGGTGGTAGGGAGCTTCTTCAACTGACAAGAATAGGGGTCAATTAGATCTCTGGTAACTTTACTATTTGCCAGCCGTCTTGAGCCTAAACCCTTCAATACGATGACCTACTTTTAGATTTATTCTTGGCCCCTTACAGACAATTTCATTAAGCTTTATGGAGACAGAGGAAGCGTTTATCCCCCTCATGGCTCGAATCAACCCCAATATTCTCTCCCAGCCAACACCGGATGATTAATTTAGCAGATAGTGAGGCATGAGAGTCTAGCGTTAGATGGAAGAAAATACTAGAGATGTCCTTACCATGAGAGGCTTAATTTTACCAGTATTAAGTCTTTCTGGCCGCTATGACTCAATTTCAGGTTGACTAAAAACTGATTAACATGAGACAGAATAGAATAAGCAACTGAAGAAGGCTAATATCAATGCTAATAATGCACAAGTGAAATGTAAATTAGTTAAAATTATTATTATTAGTATTATTCTTCATTTACAGGGCACCTTCACCCATGATGACTTAATACATAACACACCTCGGCATAATCAGTAAAAAATACCAAAATTCATGCCCAATAAGAGCAAAGAAATGAGAAAAAAAACTGAATGTCCCCGCTAAGACAGTTTTTAGAGAGAGAGAGAGAGAGAGAGAGAGAGAGAGAGAGAGAGTTCTTTTCTTATGATATTTTCAAAGAGAATACCACACACATTTTTAGCACTATTAATCAGCTGCAGTTAATTTTCAGTTTAATCTAGTTTTGATTAAAACTATTGCCGAGAATGCACATCTAAACTGTATTTCTCTCTCTCTCTCTCTCTCTCTCTCTCTCTCTCTCTCTCTCTCTCTCTCAAGTACCTACATAACAAAAGAAAGAAATATGTATTAAGCAAATTACACAAAACACGTGTGTGTACTTACGTCTCCAATTCCACCCAAAAACTTACTTCCTTTTGCGCCGAGGGAAAAATCACTCCCTTCATTAAAAGTTTCTCAAGAGCCGATTAATTATTAGCCCTTGAGATCCTCCCTCTCAGTCGGGGTTTTATTTTACTTCGTCTCTCTCTCTCTCTCTCTCTCTCTCTCTCTCATTAGGTAAAACTTTTCTCTTTTACCGCGCTTTTTTGCATTAATTTCCTTTTCCTTTGCCATCTTTTTAGTTCCACACTTTTTTATTTTAAGTTAGCCTTTTCTCCTCTACTCTTTATTCGTTTTTCTCTAATAACCTCCCTTTTACGCCTTTTTAAACAGGGATATATCTCGATTTATTTTTTTTCGCTTCTCGTTTTATTTTGGTTCTTTACTTTCATTGTTTTATTTTTCGTCAATAATTTCTTTCTTCTCCCTCCTTTCCACTGTTCTTAACACGTCTGGTTTGTACGTCTGCCTCTGTTTTACCCACAACTTTTTCTTCTCATCTCTACAGTTTCTTAATAAGCCTTTTCTTTACTTGTTTTTTGTGGGAGTTTTTCTCCTTCCGTTTATTCACTTATATTTTGCTCTCCATGTTTTCGGCAGTAGTTTCCCTCCCCTTTTTTCTCTATTACTTTCATAATACACCTTTTTGCATCCTTTACTTCAAAATAATCTCCTCTTCAGCACTTTCAAGCCAGCAGTTGTATCTGTTCTTTCGTTTTACCTGCATTTTTTTGCAACACTTGTGTTGTTCACATATTTTCTGGCAGCATTTTTTTTCTCTTTTCTGCCCTAAAACTTTCTTTCTACACTTCTCCTATACTGGCTATGTTGATAGCAATGTTTTTCTTATTTTGTACACGACATCGCTCTTGCTAATGTAACTTTTGTAGCAACTGTTACCCTTCTCTACGCCATTCCTTGTCTACGCTTTCTTTGTTGGCTAGTTTTATTTTCATCTTCCTTCCTTTCCAAACCTTTCTTGCTACATCTCTCCTTTCTCCTGTTGTTGTTTTTGTTACAGATTCTCTCCTCCTTCTCCTTTCCTCCCTTTTTCAAAACTGCTCTCTTTTGCAACATTGACACTATGAAATCCACGACAGACTCTATATCTGCAACAATCAGATTCGCGACAGAGTCTTCCTCTCCGACAGTTTTAAACAATCACATAGTCAGTAGTACAAACTACTTTTGTGGCAGCAATCCTAACGCCGCCTAACCATACCAGAGACTTTTTAGAAATCGCCTATCACAGATCCAAAGCAACAATCACATCCACGGCAGTTTCTGATCACACATCCCTGTAACAATCACATGTACTACAGGGTATTTTCGGCGATACTTTATAAAAATCAATCAACAAGCGTTTGTACTACATTCTTTTCAGGCGGATCCTTAGCAACAATCACACAATCGGAACCCTGGCAAATTTCTCTTGAAACATTTAGACAGACGGCAGATTATTCTCACAGATTCTTTACAACAATCGCTTCAATTATATCCCTTGCAACAGCCACTACAGGCTTTTCTCGGATCCTTGCAATAATTAGACAATCACACCCACAGCAGACTCTGCTCCTCACAGACCGCCTGGCCGGAGATAAGGTGATCCCAAACTTACTGACGGAAGTGGGAAAGACAAGATTCACGATCTAAAAGGCCTTCTTCCCGCTGAGAATTGTGTGTACGTCTCTCTCTCTCTCTCTCTCTCTCTCTCTCTCTCTCTCTCTCTCTCTCTCTCTCTCTCTCTCTCTCTTTCTGTAATATATTTTCAGTGCCAATAAGAGTACAGCATAATGTCGTGGCTGAGGTCAGTATAGTCAGTCAGGCAGTGGGAAGTGTCGGGTGTCCTTGAGACCTCAGTATCAACAGTAAAATGAACAAGGCACTCAGTCACAAACAATGCATCATTATTCTTGTTTGCCATTGAGATATAAAGGTAAAGATCTTGTAAATTACTTTTTTATAAAGCCTGACATTTGGACAGTCTGGCTAGAACCCAATTCTATGCCCCAGTATAGCAACTGTAAAGAAAAAAAAAGTGAGAGCCAATGGATGGGAGGGGATTAAATGTGTGTGTGTGTGTGTGTGTGTGTGTGTGTGTGTGTGTGTGTGTGTGTGTGTGTGTGTGTGTGTGTGTGTGGTGTGTGTGTGTGGAGACTTAAAACATGTTAATCGCATTCGGAACCCTTTCGACGCCAGGTATGACAAGGGCGTGAGCTTACTTCAGTCTTGATATCGTTCTTGGACAAATGTTTGGGAATATGCCCAGGCGACGCTCATACCGACCAGCATAAAACGCCCATCTTCACACTGTGCATTACTCCCGCCTCCCCTCCTCCCCGTCATCCGCCACCGTCCACTCTCATCCTCTCTGTCCACCCCACCCATTACTGCTGTGATGTAGTGAATAGCATAAAAATGAACATCTCATCCTGCAACCCAACTCCAACGCGTCAATTCAAAGGGCTTTCTTATCCCGTCATCGTCCTCCATCTTCTGTCATCAAAGTCCATCCTACACACTCGTCTCCATCCATGACATCTAGTCTTGAAAAACTTGAAGCAGCACATCACACTATGACACCAGTAAGGTTCCGTGTAATCATTTGCTATTCAGGCTACTGTGTGCAAATTCATCCATCAGACCTAACTGTATTTTCTCGTCATTCAGGTTAGTTTATATCAATTTAAATATCACGCTCGTTTTTTTTTTTTTTGTCGCTGAGGATTTTATATGTAACTTGGTGCTTCATGCTTCAGTGTAGGTCATTCATTAGTCATTCCGACTACTTCTGGTATATACAGTTTCGTCCTTCAGGTATCAATCTCCAGGCTTCGCTGTTCGTGTTAGCCTTCAGGAGATAATTTGTGTTCCACGACTGAAGAAGTTTATCTCGTCCTTCAGGTCTTCGCCCCTTCAAAATTAAATGGCATTTTGTAAATGCTGTACATATCATACAGGAAGAATTATACAACTGAATGTTGTCATCCAGCCTTAACATAGCGGCAGAAAGTGTTATTTTATATTAATAGGTACTTGAGCCAACAGACTTCCTTTTTTATA
>NW_027643801.1:117500-192500 GCF_032717465.1 Coenobita brevimanus | reverse complement strand
ACGTTTTTCCTTTCTCAATCCCTGTAACTTAAAATATGCATCACCACCAGGATAAAACAGAGGCACTACATCACACTCTAAGATAAATCTAGTTCCAGCCGACAACAAACTTGTTTGTAGAGTTTTCAATCATTATTTCAGCAAGAATACTTTTTTTTGCCCCGGTTGTTTATTTGTTATTATGATTATTTTGTTGGTGGTAGCACGAGTTACTTAAACAAATTGCTGTCTTAACAAAAAGCTTATAAGGATACAAGTACAAGAGAATGCTATGACACAGCATCAAAAACAAATGACCAAGACTGAGGGGTCTTCCTGCTTTACTCTCCTTAGCTTAAATTCACAGAAAAGCTACCATGATCACCGCCTACCCTTGAAAAAACAAAGTGAGCTGGCCAATACATACTGCCGTCTGCTTTCCTTTGTACGCGTTTGTATGTTCTAGAAAACCTTGCAGCCTCGTCACTGAAATAAAGTAACATTTGATAGATCTTTGCTAACACCATGAAATTTTATCCATCCTGAGAGAGCACCACATTAATGATGGGAAAAATCAGGATTATATCTAGCTCCTCCTGTTGCAGAAATCTACTCAGAGCTTAATAAAATCAGGAAAGTCCGGCAAACATAAATAAATAAATAAATAACGTTTACGAGAACAAGGCCCCCAAATCAGCATATTCAGTTCCCGTTTTAGCTGGAACGTGACATGCAGTATTTGCCCCTCCTCTTTGCACCCCATTCACCAAGTTCTGAAAACAATTTTACGATCTGGTCAAAGTAACTGACTGGAGTGCTGAAAATAAAAATCCTGTTTGCTTGCGTGGCCACGCTGCACGTAGGCAGTTAGATTTACTGATTCTCTTTATTCTTTATTCCTAATTTCATCAAGACATTTCAAGGTCTTCATTATTCTAGCTAACTTATCATTTTTTATTTCCATGCTTATTATTGTCTTTTTCCTTTAATCCTACTGCATCTTCTCCATATTATTCACCATTACTTGTTGGATATAATCTGTGTTTACCCCTCGCATACCTCTCGTCTGTTAGTATTTGCAGGATCGCTATCGGTGTGCCGTTTTAGATATTTAGTATTGTACAGCAAATTTCTCTTACAACTCTTCGACAGCTGCACCGCCTCCAGCCAGAAATGTTGTGCAATATTCTCTGCATTTACCTGCGTACATTTTTATCTTAATGGTATAAGGCCTGAGTTTATCTGGTAGGTGCAGAGGTGTATATGAATTTCTTCTGGTAACAGAAATTTAAAAATGTGCCAATGGTTTGACTCAGAGAGTGAAGCCAGGATATCTGGGCCTATTATTTCTAGGACGGAGGTGCTTGGTATGTCTGTCGGACCACAGACGATTCTTTTAATCTGAACGCAAACGACAGACATGCCCTAAGTGAGCTGTGGAAACAGTTGACTATTAGGGGAACTTTTAGCTCTGGCTGTTCCGGAAACTTTTGAGATCACTGTACAACTGAAGAATGACAGTTGTTATGGGTGGGAGGATAGGAAAGCTGGCAGGGCAAGAGGCGCTAAGTGTCAACGGGGTGCAGGCACAGAGAAGGAAGTTCTTATTGTGTAACAACAAAATACTGACTGAAAAAAGGAGAGAAATACCCCGTAAAGACAGATAAGAAACTCAAGACGGAAGAGCCTCAAAGGATTCCAATATCTGTTTCTCCGCTCTTGAGGGGTCGCCTCAGAACGAAGAAAATCCTTGAAGAGAAAAGTGGAAAAATATCTTAAATTCCAGACAGGAGGAGAGGCGGGTCATGACGTTTTCTGGCAACACGCAAAAGGTCACACAAAAGAAGCCTGCGCACACCTCACGTCTAGAGAGGATATGAAAGATACAAATTCTTCAAAACTGTAAGAGACTATCATTACTTTGAACAAACCTGTGGTAGAAATCGCTTGAAAATGACAGCAATATAAAATGTACATGACATATTATTACTGAAAAAATAGTATCCTTTGTTTCGACTAGAATGCTTTGATATATACAGTCATTAACTCTATTACAATAGTTCCTGACAGTGGGAATACCATGGACAATTTCGAATGATCACACGTATGTGTTCGAAATGTGGTCATAGTAAAAAACGACGTAAGTAATCAGCGAATATATTAATCTCATTTACAGAAGCCAAATCCATTAGTTACTTCCACCAACGAAGTTGTAGGAGGTTCTGTATTCACCTATGTTTGTATGTTTATTTGTTTCTTTGTCCACACGATATTTCCAAAAGTTCTCAGTTAATTTCAATGAAATTGTGTGGAAGGGTGGGCCCTGAGCCAAGAGAGATTTGATTACATTTGGGGGCGGATCCGGATCCCATGTATCCCTTACAATATATGTTCTCAATGAATTTCAATGAATTTTTGTGGAAGGGTGGGCCATGGACCAAGAAAGAATTAATTACATTTGGGGTCGGCTCCGTATCGGACATCGGCGAAGGTATGCGCTCCCTGAGTGTTTTCTAGCTGATTCTATGTAGCATATATAATATTATATCACCGTCATTTCCGAGAGAAAAACTCATTCATATTCTCGTATCTGAAGTGTGGTCTGATAAAACAAATGTGCAGTGAATGTGAACCTCTCAATTATTAAACCCCAGATCAAGAATAAAGTATACTGAGTTGATCTCCCGTTAACTATCTGCGTTGTTCAGTTTTCAGCAGTCAAATTTTCCTTTACATAAACTATTTTAAACATGAATTAGGCTTAGGAGGGGTTGTGAGTAAGATTCCTGAACACTAAGCTTCTTGAACGTCTATTGAATCATGCGACTTGTCTGTGATACACTTCACTCCCACACACACACACAGGATCCCTTGGGCTACATTAACCTCTCTCTCCCCCCCCCTCTCTCTCTGAAAAAGTAAGCCCCTCCCCCCTCCACACACACACACACACACACACACACTCGCGGAAGAAAGCAAGCGCGCGGGAACTGTACTGAACCGCTAATCTCCAGATTGCCTAACAAAAACGCTGCCAGAAAATTAGGCAGAAGTGAAGCGCTATATTCACGTTTAATTAACCTTAAGTGGTAGAGTACTTTTCATACTCACAAGCCATTACAAAACACGGAGGTATTTATATCCAGGAAATCTAACATTTTAAAACAATGAAATAGCTAACTTATGATTTTTACACATATGAATTAAGACAACTCGTATCACACATCTGACATTTTCCTGTATTACAATGATACGGTATCGTTGAGTTTGTATGTATGTATTTATTATTATATTAAATTTTTTTTATTAATGTGTCCAACTCTGGGCAAAGGCTTCAGGGCCTATATCTTGGGGGCAGCAGCCTATCCCAAGGCCCAGTAGTCCTCCTACACCTCCACATGTCACCACTTCGGCGCTAACACCCACTGTCCATATTGAGTACATGCTAGGGCTGTCTCATACAGGACTGGTGTATTGGTATTAGCGGGGGTATTTTTACGACATGTCGGCGGGTCATCTGGTAGATCAGGAAAGTCTGCTTTTTTTTAATGAAATTCAAATCCTTAAACTGTCCCCTGCCCCAGCCAGGATTCGAACCTGGGTCCATCAGGACTGCAAGCCGCCTCTCTACCGATTCAGCCACCGCCTCCCGCATGTACGGGTCTTAATCTATTCCTGCTGCAACTAGACAGTTTTATTCATCTTATAGGACACCTGTTATTGCGATGGGGTTAATGGAGGATCATACGATCTCTCCATATAAAGAGGTCTTCCCTAAGGTACGCAAAATCGTCTGGTGAGAGGACGTCTAAAGATTTTATTCAGTCTGGAGAAATACCTCTCGCGTTTTGCTAATAAACTGTGGCGTAGTATTTCTCTTTTGCTTCCGTTCCTTTGACTCTGCTGTCTCGCGTCACTTTCGGGAACTGGGTGTGTGTGTGTGTGTGTTTTTTTAACACGATTCCATTCCATTTAGGAGAGAGGTTCTGAACTGGATGGGTTACGCTTTTCTTTAACTCTCTAAGTATGAGAGATCTTTCCTAAGCTGAACTAAATCGTCTGGAGTAGCAAAACTAAGCAAGGAAAAATGTCACAACATTTTTTTTATATTACAATACTGTGGCCTGGTATTCCTCTTGGCATCATATAACGATTTTATTAGTTTTGCAGCTGATCTTGCTACTAATGACGATTTTATATAGCTCTCGAGAGACCTTTTATTCCTGCCACTACATGGCAATTATTTTATTTAGTTTTGAGGAGACTGAATGGAGTTGCTTCTATACCCTTCACTGTCAGGATTCCCCACATATTACATAAATTCTTCTGAAGATACCAAGAACAAAGGAAAAGCACGTCCTTGGGTTGAAGCGTTCAATTATGCAAGCACCATCGTACCTTATTTTCCTTCCCTAAATCCCATAGCTCACGGCCAGGCTTCTATTTTCCCTCGAGGCAACAGGATCAGTAGTGGTATCCCTCGCCTTCCCTACTACGTGCACAATTCATACTACATACTTAGCAATATACAGTTCAGAAAACCAATTTCAAGAGTAGAAGGCTATACCTATGCAGCTTAAACGAGACAGGAATTACTATTACCATTTAAAAAGTGTCGTCTTTCAGATTTTTTCCCCATCCATTAAAGAATAAGAAAAAGGCAAAATACAAATGGTAAAATAAAAATAGAGCGTCAAAAGGAAAAAATCACGCTGACAAACGCAGGAAAAAGGCTAGCTTTAAAGGGCAAAGGCAATCAGACTTGGGATGAGATAATGTAACATGAGATATTAACACAAGTGAGTGGAAAAGGATACTAACTAAGGTAAGATGAGAAATAATGTCATTCGGTGTCCTGAGTCTTGGAGGAGGAGCATGTGTAACATAAGTGTTATGGGTCCAAATGCCACATGTGTCGTGATTAATTCCATTGCATTTTATCAGACTCATTCAGTAGAGTTAATCAGTCAGTGCAAATTATACCTGTATTTTTTATTATCATTTTTATCCCCCCCCCTCTCTCTCTCTCTCTGTTTATTTTGCATTCCATCCTATATTTATCTTCTTCCTTTGTCGTGTAGTCTTCTGAATCGTTTCTCTTCTTTCATCTCGGGTCTTCTCACTGATTCATCCGTCTTTTTGTTACACTCTTTCTCTCGCTTCTGTCTTTCCATTTCTTAGGCCCCTCCTTCTCAGTTCATTTTGCATTTCATCCTGCGTTTTGTTTCATTTTCTCTCCTGTTTCTTTTAAACTACTTTTTCTTTTCTGCTCATCCAGCTTCTTCATGCCAACCCCCCTTTATAAAGGATCTCATTTTTCTTTCCACCACTTTCTTACCATCACTCATAACTCCTCCCATTGTATTATTTCATCCTTCCTCTTCTTTCGTGTTCCCTCTAATTATTTTTCTCATCATCCATTTATTTCCTACTATCTGTCTTCCCATGTCCTTTTTTTCTCGTGGCCCTCGTCATATTCATTTCTTCACTCATGCGTCTCTCCTCTTAATATGTTTTGCAGATCTATTTAGGAGGAGGCCGTAGCACGGGCCGAACAAGGTAGTACTCCCGCGGGGAATGGGAATGCTGGTGATAGGGAGAGCTGGAGCTCCTGTTTCACTAGCTATCTAACCATCCCCCTTTGCTGACCTTTTCAGTGTGACAGTAACATGGAGAGTAGACCAGCATACTCTCCCAAACATTTCCTCTAACTATCTATGCACTACACCACATGCACTTTACATTTCACACAACGTATCCCACTACGCTACAGGGGTTGGTGCCAGCAAGGGCATGCGGCCAGAAAACTTTGCCCCCGTTACCTAGTGGCGGACTTCTGGGGGGAGGCGTGGCGGGGGTTCCGCCGGCATAGATCATGGGTCCAGGGCGAGATGGGGCTCTGGCCTGTGCTAGAGGGTACAGGGCATAGAGGTAGGATTAGGGTAGAGTCGGCGTGAGAAGGCTCCGGTGAAGCCAGAGAACTGTCAAACGGCCATATTGGTCAAGTCAAGAGGTCACGGCAACACCTACTTGACGAAGAAGATTGCTGTGCACTCCTGCCTCTATGGCTGTGCCCATAGAGGTAAGAGTCCTAATCCTACCTCCGTGGGTGTGGCCATGAGATTATTAAGCCTTTAATACCTCCAGCTGTGTGTCCACCTGGTATTCTTCAGAGAGAATGCAGAAACAAAGTAGACTTCATTCTACCTCTGGTTTTAGTTGTAGTTCAGCTGTGGGTGTGAGACGTTCTGTCCTAAGTTGTAACTCACCATCAAATAACCTAAGTCTCCAAAAATGCCCACCACCTGTGCCGCATTTGGGTGTAATGAAAGAGGAGATAAGAAATCTGACCCATCCATTACATTTCACCGGTGAGTATCTTTAGAGTTAATTATAATTTGTAAGTGTACATTATGTATATGACTGGAGTTAGTAAAGTCAAGCTGAATATTATATAGAATAATAGATATAAACTTTTTTCATAATGTGCTGATGTATATTATTTTAAATCATCTATCTGTCTTCCATCCTTCATTTTACCATATGTTCTTAAATGCTTCCTTTTTTTTCATTCATTAACTACTTTCTTTTCTCCTTCCATTCATAACCTACTTTCTTCCTCATTTTTTCTGTTTGCAACTAAGAAAACACTCGCGCCTGGTCAGCGGAACCAAGTCAGACAGCTGTCAAGGGGGTCGCCGCCATGTTGGTCGAGTCAGGTCTGTCGGCCTCACTCTGACCTACCCGTCGTTAATCCCTTATGCCGCCTCTACCTACTCCTACCTCTATGGTACAGGGCATTGCGGTTCCCAGGCTGCCGCTTCCGCCCAATAGAGAGGGGCCCGAACCTGGGAGTAGCGCCCCAGGAGGCTGCCCTATCAGTGGGTGTATAATGGTGGGATAGCTGCAGTGCCAAGATGCGCTTGGAGGGTGTCCCTGCAGCTGTCCTGGCAGGGTGCCCCGAGGCCACTACCACAGCCACTGGTAAGCTGGTGGGCTAGGGGTCCCAGATCCATTGCCTGGACCTGGGATTGTGCAGTGAGTGGGACCTGTGCTGTGTCTGTCCCCATTTATTAATACTGAAGATGACAAAACAAATTAAGTTTCAAAGCAATCCTGAGGACAGTAAATCACCCATGGGGATGAGGGTGGGTTCATGGAATGTGGGAAGTTTGAGGGGAAGAGCAGGGGAAGTCGTTGAGGCATTCAGTAGGAGGTGGGTGGATGTGGCGTGTTTGCAGGAAGTCCGGTACAGGGGTGGATCAGCCAGAAAGATTGCTGGGAAGGACTGTTGCTATAAGTTGTTTTGGCAGGGGAGGACAGACGGATATGGAGGTGTTGGTGTGATAGTTGCGGAGAAATGGGTGGAATATGTTATGAATGTTTTGAGAGTAAGCGATAGGATATTGGTAGTGAAAATTCTGTTGGGAAGAAAGATAGCTGTGATTATATCGGCATATGCTCCACAGGCAGGATTGGATGAATCAGAGAAAATAGATTTTGGGATGATTTAATACGTGTAGTGGGTGGTATGTGGGATGATGAGATAGTGATTTTGGGAGGTGACTTAAATGGTCATGTAGGTGAAGCAGCACAAGGTTATGAAGGAGTGCAAGGGGGATGTGCATATGGTCTAAGGAATGCGGAAGGGGAAAGGATACTCGAGTTTGGGGAGGCAACGGACATGATTGTGTGCAACACATATTTTAGGAAAAGAGACAGTAGGTTAATTACGTATGAGTCTGGGGGAAATAGCAGTCAGATAGATTATTTTCTGGTCAGGAGGGCCGATAGGAGGTTAGTGAGGGATGTTAAAGTTATAGGAAGTGAGGAGTGTGTGCAGCAGCACAAACTATTGATTTGTGATATGGTGCTTAAAGAACAAGTGATGAAAAAGAGGACTTATGTACCTAGGAGGAAAATATGGAAGCTGAAAAAACAATTAGTAAGGGATGCCGTCTATAGCGAGTTGAGGAGAGTGGTGGCTGAACAGGGAGCCGTAGACAGAGGCGTTAATGAACAGTACAGAGCCCTCAAGAACAATTTCTTGAGAGTTACTGATGTAACATGCGGCTGGACAAGAGGACCACCAAGACATAAAGTAACTTGGTGGTGGGATGAGGGTGTAGAAGCTGCAATTAAGGAGAAAAGAAGGCTTTTCCGGGAATGGAAGAAGGGTGGTAGCAAAGAGGAATATTTGGCTGCCAAGCGTAGGGCTAGGAGAGAGGTATACAGGGCAAAGTCTGAGTCACAGAGACAATTACTTGATAACCTAAATCATGGGGAAAGGAAAAATATATTTAGGGTGGCAGGTCAGGTGAAGAGGGATAATCGGGATATCGTAGGTGATCAGTGTGTGAAGAATGATGAAGGAAGGGTAGTGGTGAACAGTGAGGATATTAAAGATGCATGGAGAGAGCATTATAACCGGTTGTTGAATGAGGAGTTTGACTGGGACAAGGAAGGTTTGGAGCCAGCAGATCCAGTGTCTGGCCCTTGGCCTTTGATTGATGCTGCTGCTGTGAGTGAGGCAATACGCAGGATGAGGGTGGGGAAGGCAGCAGGTGTGTCTGGGTTGACTGCCGAAATGTTGAAGGCCTCAGGCGATATAGGGGTGAGTTTAGTCACTGACCTGATAAATAGGATTATTTATGAGTGTGTTGTCCCAGATGATTGGCTGAAGAGTGTAATTGTAAATGTGTATAAAGGGAAGGGTGATGCCCTGGAAACAGGAAATTATAGAGGTATAAAGCTTTTAGATCAGATAATGAAGGTAATGGAGAGAGTTTTAGAAGGTATGATTAGAGAAAGAGTGAATATTGATGAGATGCAGTTTGGGTTTATGCCAGGTAGGGGGACCACTGATGCCATATTCAATGTTCGACAGCTTCAGGAAAAATATATTGGTAGGAGAAGGGATCTTTATTTTGTTTTTGTTGATTTGGAAAAGGCCTTTGACAGAGTCCCTAGAGAGGTGGTGAAGTGGGCAATGAGAAAGCTTGGCTTGGAGGAGTGGCTGGTTAGGGTGGTTATGGCCATGTATGTGGGTGCTCACACCCAGGTGAGAGTGAATGGAGATTTGAGTGATGAGTTTTCCGTGAATGTTGGTGTGCATCAGGGATCAGTCTTAAGTCCCATGTTGTTTATCATGGTACTTGAAGCCCTTTCACGTGACTTTAGAAACGGACTCCCGTGGGAGTTGTTGTATGCTGATGATTTGGTGTTGATTGCAGAGAATGAAAGGGAGGCGGAGGAAAGGTTTAGGAAGTGGAGAGATGGTATGGGGCAAAAGGGTTTATGGGTAAATGCAGATAAAACAAAAGTGATGATATCTAGGGCTGGTGGCGGTACTGTCAAAGACGAGGGAGAGTGGCCATGTGCAGTTTGCCACAAGGGCGTGGGAAGTAATTCCATCATCTGCGGTGTGTGTGATAAATGGGTGCATAAGAGATGTAGTGGTATCAGAGGTAGACTGCGAGATAATGCTGATTTTATGTGTACGGCGTGCCGGGGTGAGCAGGTGGAGATCGTCAGACGTGAAAGGATTGAACTTGCTGGTGAATCTCTTGAGTGTGTGGAAGAGTTTTGTTATTTGGGAGACATGTGTGCTGGAGGTGGGGCTGGAGCTAGCTCTGTGGCTAGGGTGAGAAGTGGTTGGAAGAAGTTCAGGGAGCTCTTGCCTCTCCTGACATTGAGAGGGCTCTCCCTACATGCTAAGGGGTCTTTGTATGCAGCATGTGTTAGGAGTGTAATGCTGTATGGCAGTGAGACCTGGGCAGTGAAGGAGGAAGACATTCGCCGGCTCAGACGTACAGAAATGACAATGATTAGGTGGATGTGCAGTGCATCCCTGCGTCCAAGGCCTGGAGGGGCTGGGTTTACAATGGAGGAGTTGAGAGGTAGGATGGGACTGGAGTGTATTGGTGTTGTGATGAGGAGAGATAGATTGAGGTGGTTTGGACATGTGGAGAGGATGGGGGATGATAATTGGGTGAGGAAGGTGAGAAGTGTTAATATTGGGGGTGGGGTTATGAGGGGTAGACTGAGAAAGACATGGGACGAGGTCATTAAGTGCGACCTTAGGGTTAAGGGACTGAACAGGGAGGCTGCAATGGATCGTGCAGCATGGAGAGCCGCCATTAGGTGACCAAGGCCGACACATGCAAGCATGTTGGAGCCTTTAAAAACGAAACGAAATGAAACGATCATCCTGTATTTGCTTTCCTCCTCTTTCGCGTTCTCTTCCAACCTCCTTTTCTTTCTGCATCATTCGTCTTGCCTCTGTTTTCTCCCGCTTTTCCTGTGCACTTGTTTCTCGTACCCCTCTTTGGATCTCCATTATCCGCATTTCTCTTCTTCATCTGGTCCCTGTATTGTTTCATCTCGTACATTCTCCTACGGTTTTCGGTCCTTTCCTTTGTCTCTGCATTTCCTCATCTTTCTCCTTTCTGCCGTTCTCGGTCGCCCTCCTTCCTCTCTGCATCATTTCTGCACTTTCCTTTTTTGTTTCTTCTTTTTCCTCTTCATGCATCTCCTTATATGAATCCTTTACCATTAAAAACGAGACATGTTACAGAATTTAACGTTGTTCCAGCTGCTGTCAAACAAATTATCCACCTTAAGAGACTACTCCTGAAGGAAAGGAATTAGTGAATGCTGTATCAAATCACTCATGTTCAAAAAATTTCTCCAGTGATAAAAGAAATAAAAACTGTCTAGTATTAACAAAAATTAAATAATACGTCTTTAAATTGAAGTTAAAACCTGCTGCATTTGATCGTATTTGCAATAACTGTTTACACGTAACAGGTAAAGAAACATTCCCTCTTATCCAATACACTACTATAATAGGACTTAATATTTATTTTTTTTAGTTTTGCCCCCAAAAGATTATGGGCGATTTTTTGAACTGATGGTGGTAGATGTAGCCTTTATTAACTCCTTCACTACTCTTTTAAGTCGAATAATGTGCGGAGGTGGGAAGAAAAAACTATAGAAGTCGCCAGCGTGCTGAAGGGATTACAGGAGACTGGGGCACCCTTCCCTGATTTAAAAAAAAAAAAAAAATGACCCTCTAAACTGAAGATCATTCCAAATCCGTTCTTAGCATCTGCACATACACACTCCTACCAGTCCTCCTCTTCTTTCCCTCTCCTTGTGAATGTTTCTGGTCGCTTTCGCAATCATGAAATCATTTCGTGGTAGCAGGAAGCGTTTAGTATTGTAGTGGTGGTTATAGCATTCTAGGTGATGCATTGCTTAGCCCATCCAGCCCACCACTGGAAAACCCGAGTTCGATTCTCGTGCCGGTCAGACTTTTGGACGATGTTTGTTTCTTCTTTATCCCTTCAATGCGGTTGCGAATTCTTATTTTGCTTGTGGCTGACGAAGTGTTATTGATATAGCTTAGGCTAGGCGGATGCAGTGAAGATATTACGCTGAAAAGGGAAATGATGGAATAAAGAGGAAGGCATTAAGCCGAGAAGAGCATGGATCGACTGCGGTGGAAGAAAATACGCCAAAAAATACTGTCGAGTGGAGGGAAATATATGCTGAGAAGAGTAAAGGTTGACTAGAGAGGGAGATGTTACGCTGAAAGGAGTAATGACCAAATAGAGAGGAAAATAATAACCTTACAAGGATCGACTTCGGAAGGAAAAAAAACCCGCTAAAGATACAAGTGAAAACAGCAGATGAGAAGCAGAGATGGTAGTAAATGAATATAACAAGAATATATGAAGTAAAAGGAATGCAATGACTAATGACAAGTTGAGAAGGGAGAGAAAGAAAGAATCCAGATGAGGTGAAAAGGTTGGAAAGTTATGAAGTCGGTGAACATAAACTTACTCTTTGACGTAAGCAAAGGAAGGAAGAGAATGCCGCGGAGAGAGAGAGAGAGAGAGAGAGAGAGAGAGAGAGAGAGAGGGGGGCTTTCGTAAAGGTGTCAGAGTTGTCTTTTTTTTTTCTTATAATAAATGCATTCTTCTTTTTCTCCGTGTCATTTTCACTCAAGACTTTCTCCCATCATGTGTTCACTTTTTTCTGTTGCGTTCGTTTTCTCTCTTCATGTATATCTGTCGTTTCTCTCTCTCTCTCTCTCTCTCTCTCTCTCTCTCTCTCTTGTCACTTTTGCTTGCACACAACTCTCATCTTAACTTTCGTCCGTCTAACTTTTCCCACATTTCTCCCACTTTCTTTCTTCTCTCTCTGATGCTCTCCACTAATGCGATTCTCGTGATACATTTCCCACCTTATCTTTTAGTCGTTTCCTTGACATTTCGCTAAGGATATCCCGTCTGTCACCTTCCTGACATTAGTTACCCTCTTCATTTTCACTCTCATTTCATTTCGCTGCATTTTTATTTCTCTATCGTAGCTTTAACTACCATCTTTCATCTTCTGCTCATGAATGTTTCAACCTGTTTATTTATTCATTTATCTACCTACCCACCGACCTACCTACCTTCCTACCTACCTGCCTACCTATTTATCTATCTATTCATCAATTTTTCACCCATCAGGAGTGTCCAGGCCGGGGATTAGGCTGCTTGGTCCTGACATTTGAGTCGATAGTCCCTGAGTGGCATTATGTGGGCCCTAAACCAGAATGCTGCACTGTCGTCAACCACATTAATGAACCTGTCGACGAATCACGACCAAAGACAGACTGATGTGCTCTTGTGTTTTTCGTGCCTCCTGTGTTCTCTGATTTCTTGTTTTATAATGAACACGCATATTCGCTTGCCCTGAGAGAGAGAGAGAGAGAGAGAGAGGAATATTACCACCGTGACAAGCTATTTCTCCATGTTATATAGATCATACCCACTCTTCCTGGTTGTTTACCTGATTACTTCCTTTTAACAGAGTCCCTTTTAATTAACCGCCTTGCTTTTACTGTTGTTTCCAACGGGACAATAACACAATTAACTCGGGAGGGAGCGAGGGAGAGTTAGGGGGGAGGGTAGTGGGCATTGAGAGGGGTGAAGGATGTAGGATTGGGGAGGGGGAGAGAGGGGCAAATGGAGGGGCAGTAGGGGAGGGAGGGGTACGGGAGGCCGTCACTGGATTTACAAGGTTAGCTAAGTAGGGCAAAAGGGGAGAAATTTTTTGTGAGTTGAGAAGGTCGGAAACTGAAACTGAAGGAAATAGATTGAGAGCTTTTATGTGCTGAGGATAAAGACAGGTCCTACTTTGGTTCGTTTTTTTTTTTCTTCTTCTGTTTCTAAACCCTACCAGGCTATTCATAAAAGTGGAGAGAGGGTAGTGATGATGAAGATGACACTGATAACGACTACCAAAAGAAGACAATAGGGTGAGATGTGGCCGAAAGGGAAGTAGGTGATGGCTAAAACAACAGGATGAGAGAGAGAGAGAGAGAGAGAGAGAGAGAGAGAGGACTAAAGTGTCCGGCTAAATTGAAGCACTGACTGCCGTTCCCTGAAGTTAATGCGTCTTGACCGCCACTGTCACGGTCATTATAATAATATTAGACACATTAAGGAATACAATCCAAAAACAAAAACCAAATGTCGTTGTAATGTTCGAGTCCCGAGACAAAAATGAAGAAGGGAGAGAAAACAGACATTTTAATTGGCAAGGGAGAGAAGTCGGGCAGGGTCAGTACAATAAAACCGCGGGGAGAGGTTCAGATTGTTCTAGAAACAAGGGATACTGGTAGAAGGGGAGGAGGGAGGGGGGAGGAGTGATGGAGACAGTGGAAGGGGGAGGGAAGGAAGGAGACGGCGAGGAGGTGGAGAGGGAGTGTATTTGGAGCACTGTATTAACGATGGTTATATGTAATATAAATGGTGGCGAGTAATGTCTCCTAACCATCAAAGTGACGACTTATCCATGTTTCTGACATTTATATTCGTCATATATAACACTCCTTAACCATGGAGGAGAAAAAGAAGCACATTTAACACTTTTATTATGATTACTTTCCACACTACCTACAGACATACGATTTTCAGCATTAGCGATGAAACATGGATGATGGCAGAGCATGACTGGGAAGAGGAGAGACGGGTGGAGAGAGAGGCCAGGAAGGGAAGTGATTTAACTTGTGAAACAAAACCGTATACTCGTGAAACACACACTGTTAGTTTCTATGTTTTGTGTGTAACTGATATCGTAATTAATGTTTTCTAGTAAACTCACCTTTAGGACTGCAAACGTTCTATATTATTTCATATAATGCTTGCTGGCAACATCAGTCCAGTCCAAATAATCGTGTGCGTCTGTGTCCGTAACGAAGATCCTTCATACATCAGTGTCATACATTTCACTATAACATTATTATCCCGCCTGCTGCAAAATTAATAATATCACTAGGGAATTTGTTCTCACCTCCGGAAAAATTTCTTTAATATTAGCTTTTTAAACCATACCTGCCAACTCTATCTCGTACAGTGTTCCCAACTCAAAAGGCTCGTATCGCGCACGTTGAGAGGGACGAACTTCTGCTGTCGACTGTACGTTACACTTGACTCCAGTAGTGCCAGCTGCTAGCTGCAGGAATTGAACCCTGGGTCTATCGTGCCGATAGCTTCGTAGCTCCATTGACAACTTGACCACCGCGGTGGAGAGAAGTACTTAAATTCTCTAGATATGTGTGTGAACATGAAAACTAGTATCGAGAAATTATGCACACGAGGGACCAAACATTTTTAGGTAATATAAAGACTGGAACTCAAAAAGGAGGAATTGTGAGGAGGGGTAAAGAGTGCAACAGTGTGGAATGGTTATGAACACAGTATAAAGGTAAAGTGTAAACAGCTCAGGGTCATATTTTGGGTGCCATAGGAAGCTTCTTTACATCTCTTCCTAAGCGATTTACTATGCCAATTGCATATTGATATTCTTTCCCTTGTTTATCGATATAATATCAATACTGTCCGTATAATAATAACGTGTGACAGGTAAAACATTATTGAGGAAGAGGAGCCACAAATCTAAAAAACGACGTCGCATTATACTCCAAGTAGCTTCTGGGATTCGTAACACCTCGAGCAATTTATTTTACGCAAATAACCTGAACATCCTCTTTCGTCAGTGTTGCAAACTTTGATGATATCAAAACGAGATGAATAATATAATAGGGATAACATAATAGGGGATGGTATGTTGTACTATGCAGAATAAATAGCTGAGGGGGATTTGCTAAGAAAATTCCAAAGCATCACATGACATGTGCGCAATGGTATCAATGCCCATCCCCTCTTGTTTCTTTGCTTTTTTGAACCTCCCATCCCTACTCCTGTTGCATTTTCTCAAAATATTTCGTACACCTGTATAAAGATGCCAGCGTTTCCCTGCAAAAATTTGCTGGGCTAACTGATAGCCTTTCCATCACAGAATGTTTGCAGATACCATTATCTTTGTTTCCATACCGTTACTCACCCCACACTGACTACTTCTGACGAAAAAGTACAAAATATGACATTCGCATTTTTCCGCCGTCGCGTCGCACGTAATACCCAAATTTTTACTTTGGCATTTTTCTGACACTCCCTGGACTTACCCCGACCTAATGTAAAAAGAATTATGTCGATGTCTATTACTGTTCTCGTGAAAGAAACGAACAAACGTAAAGACATACAGACACGCGCACATACACAGATTGACTTTATTATTTAGATATTTAACGACATTCTCACAGCAGCAGACCCCCACTATAACCAGGACTTATGCAGGAGTGGAATTCTATCACTTTCCTCGTGGTGCATCTGTGTGGGTAACATCAGCTTTTAGCTAGGAACACAAAATTTTGCACTGTAGTACACGGTCACTGCAACCAGGTTTTAGGCAGGATGGAACCCCTGCAAGGCAGCCACTCACCCCGCCCCCATACACAGGGATTCCTGCTGTGGAGATGGGCAGTTTTGCTGTGCTTTCTTCAGTCTCTTTTCTTTCTTTTACTCTCTCCAGGTTTCTTTCACCAAGTTTTTCCCTTCAGTACTCTGTCTTAATTTTAAGCCTTTTCCTTGAATCGTTCACTTCCCTCAGGTTGCTTTTATCCCTCTCTGTCCCTTTCCCATCATCTTATCTCACGAAACACCCAATAAACCGTGTAATCAGCTGATAAGTTACTTTGTATTTACCCGACCCTAACATTCTACCTACCGCTCTGACAGTATCCTCGTAAACGCAGCGGATATAGCGGCCTGATAGATAGTCCTATTCCACCATACCTACAATACACCGGAGGCTGTTGTTACTGATGATGAAGTAACGGCTGAACGTTTCTATACTGCTTACCCGGGGAACAAACCAACAATATTCCTATATTGTCCAGTGCCTCAGTAGAAACACATTTTTATTGCTTATATTTCTGGTTGCTTTTCTTTCACTACACATAATGTCTTCACCAGCATTACATGAACGCTTAATTTTTTTCCCCTTACAGTATCGTCACTCATTTCATTGTTCATCTGGGTAGGACCAGTGTGTCGTTAATATGTTATAAAAAGAAGAAATGAAAAGAAAAGGATATTTGCTGTAGGTGTGGAACGAATATCCGAAAAATATGAAAGACAAAAAGTCCAGCACGTATGATATGTCACCACTTTCCTCTGCCTCTGAACATAATGCTGGACTCTGGACACTTTTGTCAGAGAAAAGTTGTATTAGAGTGGGAAATATGAACATACTTGTAGGAGACAAGCTTATTATCAATAAAGGAATCAAATAAGAAAAAAAAATCCAATACATGGTGTACCAAAGTTTTCTGCCTGCCTATCTATCAGCCAGTCTGATATCGTGTGGCATTTTTGCGAATATCTCAAACAGGTTCAATAAAGGTGCATTCTCAGGAGTCAGCATACTGTACATTAAACTACTGGTCAGCCCACAACATGACATTCCCACCCCTATACCATGTGTTTAAATTTCATCATGGTGATAGACTAGTCTCATGGGGTGTCTACATATATCTCAGTGATAAATGGTGGAAGAAATCTCTAAAATGATGCAGTAAAAAAATACTGTCCTGTGTAATGGTTCTCAAGCTTTTACTCGTATAAAGAGGAAAAATTGGTACCCACACAGATAAGACAGATCGAACTGCTATATCTACTTTGATGTATAAAAAGAGGCCTGTAAATGTGCTTAAATTTTAATTGGCAATCAAGCAAACTGGCATAGATTCTTATGCATCTGATCACAGTCTTTCATTTTATTGGTTTGTCATTTGCAGAGGCTCTATGGAGGTGTATAAGCTGGATTACAGGACGCTGTTTATGTCATCAAACTGCGCCGTGGTGTTGGAAAATTATGTGGTACAGTTCTATTTATTCGTTGCTATTTTCAACCACGAAACTTAACAAAGTACAGAAAGGAAAGCATGGAAAAAGGAAAAATTTCCAATCAGCAAAGTACAAATTTCATCACGAGTTGTAAAAGTGACAGTCCAAAACTGACACACCCACCCACCCACCCACACACACACACACACACACACACACACACACACACACACACACACACACACACTCAGACACGCACACACACATCCACCCACCCATACACCCACCCACCCACCCACACACACACCCACCCACCCACCCACCCACACACACACACACACACACACACATTAAACTCATACGAGTATTTCCATAACTTTTTTTTTTTTTTTTTTTTACCATATCATTGCCAACGCCAGAGAAGCCTCTACCAACATCCTGACATTATTTGAAAGCAGTAAGTGGCTGCGATGCAATAATGTATTTTACTCTACAACACAAAACATGCAATGCCAGCTTTACAGTTTCTTTCTCCAATTAGACTGGAAAAAAAAACAAGTTATTGTTTTTGGTAGGGCGGTGGAGATGCATTAAATAGATAGATAAACTAGCTGAGCTAAGAAAGGGAGATGAATGTGAATCATTTACAACGCCGGTTCTGCTGAAGAAAAAATAAATAAAAACCCATCTTCACAGAGTTGAAAAAGATAAAAAAATTGCCATGGCACATGAACAAAGAAGCATACAACCTAACCCTAACTAACCCTTAGCACAATACTGAAGCAGAAAAAGCAATGTTATGTGTTACATGAATAGCCTATAGATACAATGGAATGCTAGTTATACTGTGGGTGCGTACACCCAGTACATTAGGCCTGTGCTTTAGGTGCCACTGGAGAATTCGTAGCCCCTCTTCCATAACGATTTAACTTGCATGTAACACCTTGACATTCTTTGGTATTCTATTTGAGTCGTTTAAATATCGATAGAGATTGCATAAATAACCAAAAAAAAAAATATATATATTATGGAGTTACTGTGGAGAACAAATCGCAAAAAGAGAGGTATTATAAAATCTCCAATGCCGTTTATTGAACAGTGTTTTGTGTATAAATCATTATTGGTACTCACAGTGACATCGCGTATTCCTGCTGCTGATGACGACCATATAGTGCACACACCTGGAATGAAGGACAGTATAACTGTACACAGTAACAACATAAAAGTTATAACAGAAAAAGTTAAGATTCATGCCTGAGTTCACAGATGTGTAGGGGTTTAATCAACCGTAGTCTCCGTTAACCCTAAATCCGAGTAAAAGCATCTAGTCGTTATATGAATATTGCATAAATTCGTCGGTTGATTCATGGGGTTAGAGTTTTTCTTCAGCTGAATAAGAAAAGGAATCATTTAAGTGAAACCCTGAGACTTCTTTCAACCTGCCTCTCGCTGGTACTGGCGGCCCATCATCAACGTCGCAGTAACTTCTTCACACTTTTATCGGATATTACTTCCTTCCTACACCCAACCTTCCTGTGGACTCTTCGCCTTGAAGAAAAAGAAGGTGGAAAAACATGAGAAACTGCATGGTGGGCGAAAAATGAAGGTGATGCTGCAGAATATGCCTAAGAATTTAAATCAAGGAAACTACAAGGAACCATGAATCAGGCCACCCCAAGTGAAATATACATGGGAGACGGAATAATGTACAGACACTGGTGAGAAAACACACACACACACACACACACACACACACACACAGTTTCAATGGTGGCAGTGCAGCAATATGGCAGCAGCGGGATCCAGGGAGCAGTAGTGTACATTGTCACTTTCCTTGGAACAACTGCCATCACGGTTATCGTGGCACTGGGGAACATTGTCAGGGATATTGCTCAGGGAAATACTTGCAGCGGCTGGGGGCAGGAAGGTGTGCAATGCCAGAGTTTACACCTTTGTTACAGTCTAACTATATTCTCTTCGCTTAATTTGGCCTAAATTTGATATCTCTCCATCTTGTATACTGAGCTGCGGAAGGAGATATACACTAGAACATAGGGCTAGTCACGAAAAAGAGCTGTGGAAAGAAGGACGACCCATAACAAAGACTATTATGACACTGATATATGGAAAATGAGCTGCAAAACTACGAATACCTAAACGAAGTAAAGATGAAGAAACTCTAGAGGCCGTATTCTCGAAAGCTTATTAGATACTTTAGCGCCTCTTCCTAGTTAGCCTACTTACTCATATGGTATACCTACATTAATATTTTTTACTATGACACTTATGCAAACTATGTCGATATGAATAAAATTTGATGAGCAATGATTGGTGTGGTGTGTGGAGGGGTATGGAGATCGATTGGGGTACCAGTGGAAATTACAGCAACCAGAAATCACATCTATTTATCATTAGCCTTCCCTTCAACCTAACCCCAGCCACATTTCGCACCTGTACAGTGACTGGCACTAATGACAGTTTACGGAATAAGTTTAGATGATCCCAGAAGGCTATATATTCTTGCTTGACTTCAGGAGGAATGCTTACTTAAGGTATATGAATTTTTGACAACGTGAACATTCTTGAAATAATTTGCGGTAGGTGGGCTCATTCCTATGACCATCTCTTCCAGCCCCCCCTACCCCCACCGTCCAGACTAGTTTTTAACACTATTAGTATGAATTTTTCTGCTCCTGTTATCACCAAACCAATATAATCGTTTGCAGTAGCTGAAGTAAAAGGCAACTACCAATAATAATCATAATCATCATCATCATCATCATCATCCGGACCTCCTTTCCCACCCAAGGGCAGCGTGAGGAGTAGCAATGTCCAGACAGCCCAAAAATGCCCAGTCCAATGGGCCACGCTTCCATTCACTCATCATTCAAGCCCCCGGAATCCTGGCTCTATCGGATACGCCAAAACATTCACCACGTTCTGTAGCTTCACATAATCGTATCCGACAGTCAATCCAAACGAATGTCTGAATATCCGACAGACAAATAATAATAATAATAATAATAATAATAATAATAAAAATGATGATAATAATAATAATAATAATAATAATAAATAATAATAATAATAATAATAATAATAAATCGCAACTAAAGGGCTAAGTAAACAATCTTGCGAATTATGTATCACGTACACTATGACGTTGAGTTTGTGTGCAGCAAAGTTCCAAGCTCTCACAAACGTCGTAAACAAAAGTGTGCACACACAATTACTGGGCACCGATTGCTGACAGCATCTTTCGGAAAATATGGCTGATAGAATGCACAGTTTTGTTTTGTTTTGTTTTTTGTCACACTTTGTCGTCACAGGCGACTACGAAACCGCCAAGTCCCCGACGGCATAAATGCCTTCTTAAGCCGTGGGAGAGAAGGTGTTTGTGTTTTTGTAAATAATATTTAAAGAAGAAAATATTTAAAAAATTTGATAATTACATTTAAAATTCCTCACTTACAAAACACGGCAATATTCATATCGAAACCTAAAACTGCTGCTGTTGGCATTTCATCAGAAAAATATATTTATTCACTCCGCAAATGGTGTTATTGCAGTCACGGTAACACGGTGGATTTGGCTGTTGTAAAGACCTGTCAACTAAGCATAATTAAGTTTTGCTCTTTTGTTGACCTAGCCTGTGCATCGCCAGAGTGCGCCATGCCAGCTGGTGCACCCATTGTCTCCTGTACAAGGCATGTCAGCCCGTGTCTGATTTACGAGTACACGGTCTATATCCAATATATTTCAACAGTATTTTAATTGGTATTTTAAATGCGTACCTAATTCTATCACAATTAAACTTCTTCCATAAGCTGAACATACTGTTGTTGTTTTTCTGGCGTCTCTGTATCGAAAGATTTTTCATATATCGTCAGTACAACTGAGTGACAATGTTAATGTATTCCTAACGCCATTACAACGAGAAATCCGCTGGGTAAGTATAATCATCCGGTGTGTGCAAGAAGAAAATATATTATTGTTATCCTAAATAAAAAGGCCGATAACTCCAATGCGTATCCCGCAACATCTTCACCAATTATGGTTGAATTCGGTCAAAAAATTGTTTGCTGTCTCAAGCCAAAACAATATGTACTGCCCCGGGAGAATAGTTCCGGTCCCGTGAGAATACTTCCTGCCATGCTAAAACGAAGAGTTTTAATGCCAACTTTAGCCAAATTTGAAGGAAGAGTTTAAGAGCCACTCATGAGGAAAATCACTGGGTTCGAGCAAAATGGCAGAAAATCTAGGTTACAAATCAGACTTAATGTTGGCCTTACCTAGTGACGTTGAGCTTTAGCCGAATATCCAGAAAAATCGTCGATAATGGGCTGCCCCGCAACAACCCCACCAAATTTGTTCAAAAACTGATAAAAAAATGCTCGTTTGTCAAGACCGGAACTATTCTCATATCTCAGCCGTGAAAGTAGCTCTGGGCCCATGAGAATAGTTCCGGTAATGTAGCAACGAACAATTTTTCTCGATTTTCATCTTATTTGGTGGAAAGGTTCAAGGGCCGGTCATGACGAAACCATCTAGGTATGAGCACGAAAGATCAAAGATGAAGGTTACAACCAATCTCAAAGTTGATCTTGTCCTGTGACCTTCATCGTTAATATACTGTTCTGAAAAACAGTCCGTGTCGTCATGGACTGCCTTACAAATTCTACGCCAAATTTGGTTAAACTCGGATAGAAATTGTTCCCTACCTGTAGGCCGGAACTATTCTCAGGGCTCCGTGAGAGTACTTCCTGCTCTGTGAGAATAGTTGCAGCTATGCCTTGAAATCCTTATCTCTACCTCACAGCATTAGTTAATCATAGTTATGGTGTTCTCTGTAACAAACAGTCTCGAAAGAACCATTAGGTCTATTGCTGTTTGGTTTCCTTTGTACTCCTTTCTACAGACGCCTTATGTCTCGACTAGTAGCCTAGCCTCGGGACCTTATGGGTCTTATGGGATAGTTAAGGAGAATAATAAATAGATTATGTACATTTGCTGCCATATTTCTTCCCATGAGACAGTTGTTATGTTTGCCGTCTGCCGGCACCAAGTGATCCTGGTTTCTGCTTCGATAAGCTGTCCACTATTCTATGCCCAATCGTTCCAATCCGCCCGTTGCCATCGTTACCCCCACCCATATTTCTGTAATTAAGTACCGTATTCTAGTAGGATTAGCTGGTTTTGCAGCACCTCTTCATTACTGTTTTTGTTTTGACATGTGACTCGTTAAAAATAATATTACCATGTAATAATCAATGACTTTATAGGAAGCCTTCTAGAAACACTAAAATACGAACTCACACACCCATATCAGCCTCACCGTTATCATCGCTGACACTTTTTACTTCGTTTTTTCTTCTTCTTTTTTTCTGCAGTGCCTTGTCATCACTACCCGGAAGTACTAGTGAGCCAGGGCCGGGTTGCTGTATAAAACAGTGGTAATACAAATTCAGGACGAACGATACATGAAACTGAGCAAAGGAATATTACGTACAACAGCATATATTTTTCGTGTGTTGAGGGCTGAAAAGCGAAATGTGTGTGAGTGAAGTGGTGTGTGAGAGGGGGGAGGGAGAGACCAAGGATGAGGCGGAGGGATGAAGTGGAGAGGTATACGAATGAGGGTGGTGAGAGTTGAAGGGAGAGAAGGGTAACATGGAGGTGGTTTGTTTGTGGCCGACACTTCCGGGATAAAGTTGTATGGTGACGGATACTCAGGCATAGATAGATGAGTAGATAGATAGAGACAAAGATAGACAAATAGACTGATAGATAGTTGGACAGAATATGCAATAAGTAGTTGAGTTCATAAGGCGAGACCAAAATATGCTTTTATCGTCGCATCAACTTACACCCTTCATATTAATTTATTTACGCTTTCTCAGTTTTTTTACCACATCCTACACTTTTTGGTACTCTGAACACACACACACACACACACGCACACACAGAGTAGGCCTCTCTCTCTCTCTCTCTCTCTCTCTCTCTCTCTCTCTCTCTCTCTCTCTCATGCATACATACACCACAAAAAGATGAAATCATCCCTCCCCTGTGAGCAATGACAAGCATTTCTTTTCTTTCAGCCGAAGATTGAATGGTAAAATTGTTTCTCATTTTCCCTCATACATGCTGTAAATAACATGAGAACAATTTCCGATTACAGGGCAAACTCTTCTATGATATTTGCAGCACTTTTCGTGGACTTGGAAACTAAGACCTGAGTGTATTTCACGGCGTTTCATGTTTCATAATTAGCGTAGAATATATTTTTATATTATATTCATTTTCTTCTTTCCTAGTCATACAGGGGTATGAAGTGGTTTCAGGAGAAGAACTGAGCTCGGTTTGTCTCCCACCGGTTGTATGGTTGTCATAGTTGCCTTAAAACATCTTCATCAGGTCCACTGAAACATAATTTCTTCACTACCGATGGTCACTCCTAAAACTACTGTAAACACGGGGGTAACCATATAGGCCTAATTATCATCGCAATCGCTTCTAGCCTTATGTCACTGTAAAGTGTTACTCTTCGAAATATACAATAATCAGGATGAAACATGTTCTGCTTTATGAGAGTAGTTCAGTATATATATATATATATATATTAGAATCACACACTGCACGTTTGTACAGTTCATATGTGGAAAGTTTTTAACGCCTGGTTGTTTTCTAGTAGTCCCGGATTCGACTCCCAGCTAGAGCGTTAAAAACTTCCAGGTAGATAGACGTATATCCTAAACCCCACCGACGAGGTGTAGGCCTATTTCGACAGACATCATGAAAGGTCCTGATTCGATTTCGCTAAACGTTTTAATATAATATATATCCATCGACTTCCAGTTTCACTCGTCAGATCTACTATAGGTCATCAGTATGTTTTGGCAGATGCGAAACAATTCTTAACAGTAGATTGTCGTTTTATGTTTGTAGTGAATGTGACGTGATAATAACAAAAGTAACGAACATTCGTTATATTGGTGGATGGGTTTACGTCTGAATTATCATTGTAATGAGTCTGCCGAAGTCAATAATGTATACAAACTTTGATTCCGACTCTGAAGAGAATTAATTTTGAGTCGTTCACCCTCCAGCTGAGGCTAATAACATTATGCAGATCTCACTTTTCTATGCAGAGGGCCTGGTGGAAATGACTTATAATGTATGATGATTAATTGCACACACTGACACAAGCGGGTAGTTATTATTCATGGCAATGTTTTCCACCTTACAGACAGCATGGAAACGACCTACGTCAATGGCTGGAATTGTGACATACAATTTCTCTGTATTTGCTGTTCCGTTACTGTTGTATATTTCTTATGGCTGTGTTCTGTTTCATGGTATTTGCAACATTATTTCTGGTGTACAGTTTTTTGGGTTGTATTTTTCCATTTCACTGTATTTAGTTTTGCATTTTTGTTGTACATTTGTTATTTTCCGCTATCATTCTAGCACCGTTAATCTCGTGAATGTTACTTACTACCATTGTATCATTCAGCTTTCCTTTTTTATTGTTTTCATTGTCGATAAAAGTTAATGATCAGAATCAGTATACTGTTGTCACACACTGTTTGGCATCTCTCACCTCTTACGTATCGTATCATGGAAGCACTTTAGTCTCACGCTATCCTTCCCTTTCACTTCAGCTTCAACTAGTCCCTTTCTCCCACTCAAGTCTCACCCTGCCACTCTCTCACCATAGTTTGTTTCACATCAGTAACCCCCTGCCATTTTCCACGCCCTCTGCCATCCCCCTCTCTGACATTTCCCACCTCCCTCTGCCATCCCCCCTGGCCATTTCCCTCCCCCTGGGCCACCCCCCCCCTCTCTGCCATTTCCCACTTTCCTGCAATTCCCCACCCTGCCATTACCCACTCCTCTCCCCCCCCCTCCTGCCATTTCCCCACCAAGCTCTGACTCACCAGTCTTATGCTGTCAATTCAGTCTCATTATATTTGCTAGAACCTAATCGTACCTCACTTCATTTTCTTCATGTATCCCACGTATTCGACTCTCTCTCTCTCTCTCTCTCTCTCTCTCTCTCTCTCTCTCTCTCTCTCCAAATGTATATCCTGTATGTGTGACCCTTGCCCTCTCTTTCATCTTGTAAATCCTTGTCTTTCCCAGCACGACCGACTAGACACACATTGTACAGAGTCGAGAAAACACATAAAAATGGGATTTTGAGAGCTGAACGACCTGGTAGTCCTCTCACGCATTTGTATATAGAAAGACAGGTAGATTAGCGAGAAAGACAGAGAGAGAGAGAGAGAGATTAACAAGTTTTATTTCGCACTATGTGATATTGCTGTTACTGACCTTAGAACAAAGACATAGCCCCCACTCCCAACCGTCCCAGCGTTATACAAATTTTTGTCATAAGTTATAACCAACTGGTAGGGTAAAAACTGCTTTTCTATTTCTTTGTTATTACTGTTACCGCCATACACGTTTTACTTAAATAGCAAGATGGCCTGTAAATGAGAGCAACGCGAGCATATCGTCTTTTTACTGGAGAAAACTATGAAATAAATGTTCACATCAATCAAATTTTTAACCCTCCAGCACACACTGCCACAGTATATACATCCCAGTCCAAGCCCCACCGTCCACCATATATTCAGCCCATCCCGCCCACTCCTGTACTCATTTTTTTTTTTTACCACATCTTTGATGGTTATATGGCGCGACGGAGGTCATGCGGTCGAAAAAGCTTGTTCATGCGATGATTGCACTATATATATTTTTCTCTTATTATTGTCTCCAAAATATGTAACATAACGTAAGAGATAGCAACTAACCTCTTAGACTTTTTTCCTCTTGCCATCCTATGTTTAGATAATGGAAGTATGCCTTATATTGGTAAATAGGCTCAAAGGCAATTTTGTGCAACATATAGGATGAGGAAGCATAAAGTAATGTATCAGGCGAGGTTTCAGTTGTGTTAATTTTTTATATTTTATTTTTCAAATACATGACTGACAAAGATGTGATTATTTTATCCTTGTACTTACCCCCTCCTTAAGACAGAAAGACACAGCAGGATGCAGACACACGGTGAGGTCTATCGGATATGCAAATCGAGAAAACATCACTAATGCACACAAGCATGCAAGCTTGAAAGCTTCTATCCCTGCATTCTTCCAGTGCTGTGCCAACACACGGATTAGTTATCCAAGTAATTGAATATAAACAGTGAACACTTGTTAAGTAAATATCACTCCAGTGCAAAACACACAAAAAAGACTACGTACGCAACTACTGTCGAGTCCGAACAATGTTTCATCTCACGTCCTGATGCACATCAGATCTAGACGAAGCTAAGAGAAATCGCACTAAACTCACCGACAACGAACAGGCTTCTAACCCTCCAGCCCTGAGGTATTAAGGGTTCACGAGGCCAGTGGAGATAGTCAGCTGTTCGTTCACTCCCCGCAAACTTTGAAATATGATCATTCACGTTTTGTCAATGTGTTTCTCATATTCTGAAAATTTTCACCTCCATGCAGTATCATTTTGGTTTTTCTTTAGGTTGATTAAAACAAAAGAAAATGAAACTCTTTGTTTCTTGCCTTTTTGAAGACGGAAATCCTGCAGCAGCTAATCGTCAGATCTGAGAGATGCGAACCATCGTGAGAAAATTAGGAAATCTGGGTGGTTGTAAATAATGTGAAGCTTTGAAAGGTGGGAGTTGTTTTAGTTATAGAGTGGTTTGATCTGTGAGAGTCGGCTGCCTTGTGCTTGTGGATAGGCGAATGGTTTAATACGAGACTGAGTGTTAATAGGGAGATTGAACTAGATGCAAGTAGCTAAACTAGACAGGACGGAATGGGAGGGCAAGGGAGATGTGAACTGGGCTAGCATGAAGTACGAGCAGCGAGCAAGGGATAACGAAACAAATCGCCAGGTCACAGTGCATGCAGTGTTTCGCTAGTAAAGATTGTAGAAAAAAATATATATACCGGTAGCTAGCCGAACAAGCATGAACAAAGATAACGTCATTGCAGTAAAGAGAGTAGAAAAAAAAGTGACTAGCTGAGCGAGCATCAACATAGTTAAAGCCATTGTTGCATCTGTGCCTGGACGTTTGCTAGAGTGGATAAAATTTCATGGGGTTTCATTTTCGTTGGGTTTGGAGCGTTCGTAGTACTTCATCTGAAGCGATTTGTTTTGCGTGTGGCTATTCGTATTTTCTTTCATGTCACTAATGTAAACTCAGCCAACTTCACACAAGATATATCTTACATACAAGAGGGTAGTAAGTAGTAATGTGCCCTCCCCTGAAAAAAAAAAAAAAAAAAATGAATCCGCTTGGACATCTGGGAACTTAATTGATTTTTCATATAACTTCTTCGTGGTTTATTTTGCACATTGTACCTAACCATTCCCTTGCATGTCTTTGATGCAAAGTGTTATAGAAACAAAAACAATATTATAGCAAACAGTAGAATGGTAAGGCATTATATCCAAATACTTGTAAATCGCTGATGAACACTTGCTAGGAAAGTCGTCAAACCCACTCAGAACATCTCAGAATAGCGGTGATAGGGATAGCGGTGTTGCGCTATCGATGTTACCACTGGCATTATCGGTAGTCAGTAATAAGGATCCGTCATCAACAGTAGTGTGATGTCATTCTCTTCCTGTGGTGCAAACTGACAACCCCTCTCAATAATTCCTCCATTTATTATTATCTTCCTTTTCCTCTTCTTTGCTTCTACTCATCCTTCATTTCCTTCTTCTTCCCTTTCATCTCCCATTCTTCCCTTACCTCCATTTCCTCCTCCTCCTCCTTCTTTTCCGCCTCCTCCTCCTCATCCGTTTCCCTGTCCCCCCTTTTCCACTCCTTTTCCTCCTCCATGTCCGTTACTGTTCCTCCTCCTTCTCCCTTTTTCCTTTTCCTTCTTCCTTTTCTTCCGTTCATATTTCTCCTCGACAATCTTTATTTTATCTTCTTCATTTCTCCTAAGTTCCGCCTTTCGAAGCATCTCACAATCGTTTCAAGTTTAGTGAAGGAAATCAGTTAGTCTAAGTGACTCCCTGCAGGAGACTTATCTCCCATTCTCCACCACAACTTGGCAGATGCAAGATGGCTCCAGAAGTGAATGTACTGCGGTATCTCTTGCTTCTTTCTGTAGAAGGTGAGTAAAAAATAAAGATCTTTGCTTTTCATGTTATGCTTGGTCTCTTTTAAGTTTTATGTTTAATCGGAGACTTCATCACTGATTTTTTACTTAATTTTTGTGTATCAAGTATATTACACTCCTTTGGGGTTCCCTAGGTGTTATCATAAAACACATTAGCTACACTGAATTACCTGCGACAAGGAAGTGATGGCTTATGCTAGGTTACCGTTTGTTAAATTCTCTAAACTGTTATTTTTTTCTTTGTATTTTAAGTCCATCGCAATTCACATAAAGATGCATATTAAAGTTCTAATACTACCTATGATGCAGATTTACGGTGCCTTTTTTCCCAAATTTATGATAAAAGTTTTAACAGAAAAAGATGCAGCATTTTGAACACATCCCTGACATAATACAGCCTTGCTGCAGTTGTATTAAGTTGATTTTTGATGCTGTAGCAAGTACCTTGTTACGTGCGTCGATTTGGCTATATCATTCAGTCCTTCGTAATTACTAAGAGTGTAGGAGCTCTGGGCTAGGCTAATCATACCCGGAATTTAAGGCAAAGTGACGAGCCTCACGTGCTCCCGAGTGACAATGTGAACAGTAAGGTCCAGCCATTCCTGAGATATAAACCCTTACAGGCTCAGTCCAGCTTAACAAAGTGTTTCCTGGGTAGCAGGGAAAAAAAAAAACAATTAATTCAGTGTAGGGTTCGTTAAACGATAACTAAATCAGATAGAAACGGGAGGTTGGACAGAGGGCCACTGACTGAAAGACATCATAATATAAAACCCATACTGCCAATCTGCAATGATGCGCTGTTTAGAGATACAGCATCGAGAGGAGGACGGGGGTAGAGATGAGTGATCTGAAGTAGGTAGTTTAATTAGATGTGAAAAAATCACATATACAGGTACTTTCTAAGGATATCATTGTAAGGGCGGAAAGTGTGGCTTAGTACCTATACCTCTGTCTATATCTAAATCTGTCTGTCTATATAGGCTAAGTGGAATGGAGGTAGTCAATCAGAAGCTAATCACTGTAAGGAGTGTGTGTGTGTGTGTGTGTGTGTGTGTGTGTGTGTGTGTGTGACATAAAAATATGTATTTTAATGAGTACGTACATCAATTAACGTGGATAAAGAAAAATTTTCACAAATTATATCCTGTTTGATTGACCTGTGTAGCTGAGATGTATAGGGCGAGTAGGGTGTGTTTGAATCGAGGCTGCTGATTGGCAGCCGATTATTTAAATCTACATCTCTTCCTATTTTAACACATCTATATTTATATTTTTTAGCTGGCTTTAATACAACCATGCAGATTAAATATGGAATAATTTCCGAAGCTGAAAAGGTCAGAATTAGCGTCAAAAGTTTAATGCTATCAAAGAAAATTACACTTGATTATAAAGTTTCATAAAACGATGAGTGATGTTTGAAGCAAATTATTCACTCATGGCGTACACCCACGTCCGCATGTTGCATTACAGTACATGAATGCATTTACTTCCATGACATCATCCTCGGCCAATCAGCAGCCGCGAAACAAACACACCCTACTGGCCCCATACAGGTATATCTCAGGTGCACAGGTCAATCAAATAGACTATAGTGTGTATCCATATACTGACAGGTAGGCATAGTAATTATCCCCATTGCAAGATGTGGCGAAGCACAACAGTTTGAGATGTCAGCGACACAGAGGACACTGTTAGTGGCAGGATGTTCGCACCATCCCTCAAGTCGCTATTTACGTCACATCATTAAACCCGTATACTACGTTGGCTAATACTTTCACCAATACCTTCTTCCACCGGACCACTTTATGTAGTTTACGAGAAACTTTTCGAGACGTACTTATCAGATGTAGACTTCCTTAACAAAATCGCTCAAAGGAATCTGCCCCGAAATGGAAAAATAAATATAGACATTGCCTGTAGGTTGCAGGAATAGAATGACAAAACCGTCGTTATGGTGAGGGTGCAAATGCTGTGACAGTTTGGCTCCGTGTGGATAAGAAAATACCTGTCCAAATATCCCTAAACGCACTGGACTCTGTACACAGAATCCAGACATAACGTTACCTATTTTTTTTTTTTCCCCTTGAAGAGAATGTTTTTGTCCAAATTTCCCTCCACTGAACGAAGAGACGGTTTGGGTGACAGTAGCTCGTTATTCCCACTGCAGCAGAGTTGACCTGAAACACTCTTACTTTTATTTTGATGGGGTTAAATGCATTAAATGATAAATGGCCAACAGACTGGAAAAAATCTGAATAAATTTTGCTGTTAGTTAGCGCATGTGGTCTGTCCGTATGAAGAGGAGTACTTAAGAGAGCGATAGGAAGACAGACAGACAGATAGACGGATAGACGGATATATGGCGATAAATAGATAAAGCACACACACACACACACACACACACACACACACACACACACACACACACACACACACACACACACACACAATACTATAGTCGACATGTCTTCATCTGACGGAATTGGGTCTTTCCCATAATTTGAATATTAAGTCGCGGTCGCATAAAACTCTATGAACTCTTCTTATGGAGGTAGGAATGACTTTCTTGGGTTACTAGTAAAACCTACCCTCCAGTATAATTAAACATGGTCATCAACGAAGCTGAAAATGGTTAGAGATCTTTGGCATGTTAGAACAAATGCAGTAGACGTCTGAATAATAGGATCAATCAGTTTTTTGTTTCTTTCGCAGTGTTACTATTTTTAACTTTTAGCCTATTTGTTTTAAGCCTCAGTTTAAAAGTAGTTAAAAATTCAGTTATAATAAACGTAATTATTTTTAAGGTTATGTTAAAGGAAGGGAAAACTACAAGAAATCAAAAGGTTATATTTTGCCTCTCTTTCCACACATGAGTATTACAACACTGCTATGATGAGAAGATGCTGGACCTGTATCACAGAGATTATATGACCTAACTCACCTCATCTACATTTTTTCATAAACTTGCATAAGGTTCCATCCTCACTGAGTTACCACACTTAATTTAACTATGAAAGAGGTGATTAAGGTTAATGAGGGTGTTAACATTAATAGCGTGTTATGTCATGGCAAGGCTGGTATAAGGCTGGTGACAAAAGTTAACCTAATATTATACCTATTCTGCTTTTAGTAGCTTAGGGTGTTAGAACAGCCCAATCTGAGTGATGGCCTTGCATGAGTTAGATCCTCAAAGGGCAGATGAGGGCTACTGTTAACTCCGCCTCTTATAGAAGTGGTAATAGTACAAATAAAATATAAACGAGACAATTCTACTAAAATGGTTAATGATGTATATTACTGGTATCAATTTTACTAATTTTGCCCCAAGGTTTAAGGTGTATTAGACATCCTGCATAGCACTCTTCTAGTACTCGTTAAGAAAAATATAGCCTTCTGTTGGCTAAGCACTTATGGTCGTCTTTCCGCTGGAAATAGTGTGTGTGTGTGTGTGTGTGTGTGTGTGTGTGTGTGTGTGTGTGTGTGTGTGTGTGTGTGTGTGTGTGTGTGAAACTTTTCGCTCAGGTTGCGAAAAGTTTCACTGACGAAGTGGGTGGTTACTGTCCCCCTTGAGCAAGGGGATGGGTGTGTGCGTGTGTGAAGGTCACAGCCTTGCCCTTAGATCGGACTATATGAGCTCTCACCTCCCTTCCGGGAGGGTAAAAGCTGACAATCACGACCATCAAGTGATCCTGACCGACCCGGTGAATTACACACACACACACACACACACAAACACACACACACACACACACACACACACACACACACACACACACACACACACACACACACACACACACACCTCTTTCCTTCGTCAAGAATCCCTCCATCACTGCCACCTGCCTTCTCTGACTCCTCATCCTATAGCTTCACCATCTCTCCCCCTCCCTCCTACTCATGTCTCCATTTCTCCTACCTTTGCCCCCGTCCTTCTATACTCTTTCACCTCTTCCTCTCTCTCCTCCATCCCTGCTTGTCTTTCTCTTACACATCTACTCCTCTCCTTCCTCCCATCTCCATCCTTACATATATTTCTTCCATCCTCCCCTCTTTTCCTCCTCTCCCACTTCCTCCAGCATCCCCTCTTCCATCTCCCTCTCCCTCCTATACGCCACCCTCCTCTGTATCGGAAATTTTGGCGGATGAGGATGGAGGTCAGACGATATCCCTGCGGCCGCTGCATCTGATGGTTCATGAGCACCAGTCCGTCCCCAGGCCCTGCTCACTGACTGGCTGCTCGGCTTCGGGTTGCGCCTTCCCCTATCACTTTCCATTATTTCTCCTTTTTTTTTTTACTTTATTTCATATTTTCGTTTCTCCCTATCCCCTTTTTATGTATCCTTCTCAGGCTTTAGATTTTCTTTTGTTTTTGTCAGCTCTCGTAAGTGACTCTCATTGTCGGTAACTTGTGTTATACACTACACATCCTGGATAAATGTATGTGTTTTAGCAGCCGGCATACACACGCCAGTCATGGAAAGGCAGCTCTATTGTGCATCTGTGGTTCTAGAAAGACAGCTGATCCGTAGAGCCGAGGAACCTTTTCTGCCAAGGGGGAAGTGACCTGCTCCCAATCACGTCTTCATGCATGAGTATGGGAGTGGTAGGTTTTTGTGGTGCTTGGTGTGAGCTGCTTGTGCAAGTGTGTTTTGAGGTGGCTGTGTTTCTGTGTGAGAGTCTGTATACGTCATCCAAGGAATCTTGACTTGGTGTTGGCGTACGAGACCACTTGAAAGGACACATTACACTATACACTAAATATCTGCCACGGAGATTTTTTTTTTTTTTTTTTTTTGGTGTCCCATTCCTTCCTTCGTACTCCTAAAATTTGGCACATTTTCATTTTTCCTGTACAGTCAGCATCATAAGTTGCGTTACCTCTACAGTACAAGTGCGAGCTAGTGTGTATTTTTCTTTATATGGGAGATATTATTTCTGTAGATTATGGCTTGAATATTCACAGCGTAATTTTGTTCATATTACTCCAGGAATGAGACATATTGCTGCTAATTCTCTCAGACTAATTCTACTTTAGGTGAGGTGTAGGATTTGCCTATACATTAAATCTATTTTATCCATTTACTTCTCCCACCTACCAGCAACATTCCTCGTCACTCACTCCTGCCCTGAATTTTAAGAAGAAACAGTTTAAATGAACGTAACCCAGTAAAGCAATTTCTCTGGTGCTACTGTGAGTAAGGTTGGGAATTTGTCTATAAGCAATGCGTAGCCTACCGTACATTTTTCTTTGCTGTGCCTCATGGCTTTCAGCAGCACATCCCACTATCCTTCGCCACTCACCGAAGGATTGAAATTTAGTATCAAACTCACAAAGATAACAACATAAAGGAAGATATAAGCCTGCACTCTTGTCCGGTGAGGAGCCATTCTAGCACTTTATTCCCAGCGATTTAACCTGAATATTGCCTATGTATTCCTTTTCATGCTATCTGACATAGATTGCATAGTTAACAAAAAAGAGATTCTTAACGTACCATAAATAAATCCGTAGGGATATGATGGAATGTCTTAGGTTAGAATTCTTGTCGATTAAGGAAACTCCCCAACAGCTCTTCCTTGGCGATTTATATTTTGATGCGGCTGGCCAATATCAATTTGTTTGATATTTATGATGGGTATGGCGTTTCCGAATGATTTAAACGACACAGAAGAGGATAGTAAGGAGTAATAAGCAAAATAAATCGCTTAGGAAGAGGCATTTACAGAAGCTTCCCTAACCGACTTGAATACGGGCCCTAAACTGAAAAAAATACGGGCCCTCGTAAAGTCATATCTTTGTGGGGGTTGTGTGTAGGGCGTGGAATTTTACTCTGTCTCACGTTTACTTTAATTTGTGTCTTTGTGCGTGTCGCCTTTCAGCCACACGTCAGAGGCCCAGCGTCACCCCTCCCCATTCACTTCACTGATTGCTGCCTCGGCCTTGATGGCGAAGGAGGCACTGGCACGTGCTGGCCCTTGGCACTTTAGCAAGATAAACGTCAATTCCTCTGTCTCGCGGTTTGTGTGTTTCTGTCAATCTGTCTCTTCGTCTGTCAGTTTGTGTGTGTGTGTGTGTGTGTGTGTGTGTGTATATGTGTGTGTGTGTGTGTGTGTGTGTGTGTGTGTGTGTGTGTGTGTGTGTGTGTGTGTGTGTGTGTTTTCAATACTCACTCTCGTTTTATTTTAAAGTGCTTTATAGCTCGTTGAAGGAAGAAAATCTTATACAGAATGAATCCTATGCACTACTAAACTTAGGAGAGTATAAATACCGGTTCTATCCACAGCCTTTCCGCTTGGCCTGACATGTCCTCCACAGAGAGAGGAGACAAGAAATATACTCAGAAGCCAAAGTATTACCTCGGCATAATTACCAGCACACACTTCACCTTTGTCACTCCACATTGGCTGGCATGTGTGTGTGTGTGTGTGTGTGTGTGTGTGTGTGTGTGTGTGTGTGTGTGTGGATAAAGCTATATTAATATATTAGATATAGAAATAAGCTAGTGTGTGTGTGTGTGTGTGTGTGTGTGTGTGTGTGTGTGTGTGTGTGTGTGTGTGTGTGTGTGTGTACGTGTGCATAAAGATATATTAATATATCAGATATAGAAATAAGCTAGTGTGTGTGTGTGTGTGTGTGTGTGTGTACGTGTGCATAAAGATATATTAATATATCAGATATAGAAATAAGCTAGTGTGTGTGTGTGTGTGTGTGTGTGTGTACGTGTGCATAAAGATATATTAATATATCAGATATAGAAATAAGCTAGTGTGTGTGTGTGTGTGTGTGTGTGTGTGTGTGTGTGTGTGTGTGTGTACGTGTGCATAAAGATATATTAATATATCAGATATAGAAATAAGCTAGTCGGAAAGGAACGTAAAGAAACTTTCCGGTATATTATCGACGAGAAACGGGCTTTACTAAAAACGTGGCAAATAATTCACTCTTTTCTAGGTTTTGCTGAAAGCGGTGGTCAGGGTGACAATATTATTTTCATTATGCTTGGAAATTCAACTCCCTGCCAAAGAATCTACCAAAATTGCTGTTATAATGCCCGAAAGTGAAAAAAAAAAAAAATCGGAGCTCAGAATGAGGAGACTGACGGCCTCAAGTCTCTTCCTGTAAAAGTGAAAGATTCCCCTCTTTTTCTCTCCTCTTCTCTTTCGTCTACACCGGCTGGAATCTGCTGCTGCCAGTCTCATCAAGGTTTATTGGCAGTAGCAAGAGTCCTATGGGACCAAAACAGGGGAAACTCGTGTGGTCTTCCTAGTGTACTATAAGTGTGAGCTCAAAGACTTACTGGCTGAGGCAGTATCTCTGTTCTCTCATTTAGCCTACTCCAGTCTCATGAACTATTTGGTACCGTCCCAGGGACGGGATTCACAAGCAAATATAAGATCAACTTCATATCGTAACTGTGATTTTTGCAATGTGGAATTATCTCTATGAAGGGCCCTGCCCGTCTGTCTCCCACTAACGATATTAGGAAACGAGGGACTTCATTTACGTAGACTTTAGCGAAAGCATTACATCATACAACGCAACACAACACACAACACAACACACCATATAATCATCTCACACCACACCACACCACACAGAATCACTCTCCCACACCACACAGCACCAAGGACATTAACTAAATGGCCCTGTTAATTGCGGTTCTAGTATTTTAGCATTTGTTTTCCCTCGGAAGGCCGAGAAGAATACAGAATCTTTCCATGTGCCACATTCTTCCTTCTAAGAATATCAATTGTGAGAGGGATATTATTGTTAGCTTCCTTGACATGATGGAGAAAGATGAGAAAATGCTAAAGCTTTCCATTCACTTGGTCTCTCTCTCTCTCTCTCTCTCTCTCTCTCTCTCTCTCTCTCTCTCATTGAACTATCAGGCCTCTGCAGCTGGATACAAAATATATATTTGCTATTTTTCAAGTTAAGCCGAGTTAGAGTTGTAGTCAGAACTAGACTGCGATGTTTGGTTGCAACGGCTGGCAGGTAAACAAAAAAAAAACCGCTAATTTTATGTACTGCTGATAAAGGCTGATGTAAAAAATGGTAACCATACAAATGACATCATGAATTTTAGAGGATTTTTTATTTCTGTGTGAATGAATGAACGTCATATTGCCAACAAGGAAAAAAAAAAGTGAATCTGAACTGAATAAGATATTAGGAAACTGAAGAAATTTTGTACTGTATATCCATGTCGTACAGCACATGATTTTTTTCTATGATTAGCCTACCCTTGTTGAGTTCTTTAGTGTTAGAAAGGATACCTGTTATCCAATATGAGTGACTTTGCTCCAAAATTAAGGATGAGAACAATTTATTGATTACATTTTTGATCAAATAGCCTTTACTGATCATCTATATGATCCACCGACATTCACTCTAATGCAAGGAAGGATATAAATCGTTTAGTTTCGTTTTTAAAGGCTCCAACATGCTTGCATGCGTCGGCCTTTGTCACCTAATGGTAGCTCTCCGTGCTGCTCGATCTCTGGCAGCTTCCTTATTCAGTCCCTTATCCCTGAGGTCACACTCAGTGTCCTCGTGCCAGATCTTTTTCGGTCTACCTGTCGCAACCTTACCCCTAACGTTAACACTTCTCACTTTCTGCACCCAGTTATCATCCTCCATCCTCTCGACATGTCAAACCGTCTCAATCTACCCCTCCTCATGACAGCACCAATACACTCCAGTCTCACCCTACCTTCCAACTCTTTCATCGTAAACCTAGCCCTCCCCCCTCCAGGCCTAGCGCATATACAGTATATATATATATATATATATATATATATATATATATATATATATATATATATATATATATGGCTCTTCGAGCGTTGAGTTCAATTTTACCTCAGTAAACCGAATCTGTATTTTCTTTACACTCCTAGTCATGTGACTCACTTTCTGCTGCATAAAATCTTCGGAAACTGAAACTAACTGCTAAAGAAAACACGGTCATGAATGGGCTAATTATCTCACTTTTTTTTTTTTTTTTTTTTCCTGCTGGACATTGTCGCTGATGTTATGATGTCGCCCTTTTTCGCTGCATTTTTCCGCTCCTCTTTCCTCTCTTTACCCTACCTCCCACTGCCATTACTGTTATTAACCGCACTAATTAATCTCTCCTCAGAGTCAACAAATTATTTTCCTCGCATGACATTGCATGATAATACGACATTTTCGTGTCTTTAAAAATTACTCCGCTTTTCTCCCCCTTACCCGTATACGCGTCTCTGTTCTTCTCTCTTACTCCTTAATTTTCCATCTTCACACTCGTTTCTGCTTTTCCTCCAAATACTCCTTCGCTTTTCTTCTTCCCACTTTTCTTTGCTTTTCCTCCTCCACCTTCTGCTTTTCCTCCTCCTACTTCTTTCTGCTTTTCCTCCTCCTGTATCCCTCTCTTTCCTTCTGCTCCCCTCTGCTTTTCCTCCTTCTATTCCTTCTCCTGCCCCTCTCTTCATTTCTTCTTCTTGCTCCTATCTGCTTCCCCTCCTCGCCCTCCCCACTGCTTTTTCTCCTCTTTCTCCCCTCTGCTTTTCTCTCATTACTACCCTCTGCCTTTTCTCCCCTTACTACTCTCTGCTTTTTCTCCCCTTACTTCCCTCTAGTTTTTCTCTCATAGGTTTTTCTGCCTTTTCTTTTTTTCCCTGTCATTTCGATGCGGCATTTACCTCCGACTATATTATGAAAACATACATACATACATACATACATACATATATACTGTACATGCATAGGTACTGTAAATAAAAAATTAATAAATGAATGAATAATAGATAGATAGATAGATAGATATACACACTGTTTTTACCCCGGGATGCGATGAGCTTTGAAAATTATGTAGAACTCAACTCATGTTAATTTAGCCGTGTTGAAAATTCTGAATTCATTTTCCATGTCATAACAGCATCACACCATAAAGACGGATATTATTTTTTTGTCTTTTTCGTAAACTTACCTAAAGCTATTATCAATGTTTAAATGTCAAGGTGTGTCTTGAACGATATCACGACCTTTTAATGTTTACCTAAGGACGTTGACGTCGATTGTATCCATTTATTACTGTATTAATTTATTCTTTGGCTTAGTGTAAGTACCGTAGGCTATGTGATGGGGGGGGGGTTCAGTGCTGACAGAATTACCTGGGGAAGAAAAGCGCCTCATTTTTTAACTCAGTCCTAAATGAACGTAGTCAACGTTTTTTCATAATCTTCGAAATATGTTACCTTGGTGACGACATACTCTGAAATGTGTACAAGGTTAAATATAGCTTGTGAGATGATTAGGCGTGTGGAGAGGATGAATAATGAGAAACTGACTATATATTTCTGTGAGGGGTGGAGAGGAGAGGGTGAGAAGGGGTACTGAAGATGAATGGAAAGAGTGGCAAGGCATATTAGAGAGGTGGGTGTAAGTTGCAGAGATGGCAGCCTGATGGCAGACTGGAGGGTGTCAATAAGGTGATTTATCTGTAGCCATCTCTTTGATATAAAGGGAAAATTTATCTATCTATCTATCTATATCTATCTATAGCTGTCTATCTATTTATCTGTCTATCTATCTATAGGCTATATATTATGTGCGTGTGTGTGTGTGTGTTTGGACATGTGGAGAGGATGGAGAATGAAAGACTGACTAAGAGGGTGTATGTAGGTGAGGTGGAGGGAGGGAGAGGGAGGGGTAGACCGAGGATGAGGTGGAGGGATGGAGTTGTGAGGTATATGAGGGAGGGGGGGATGAGTTGGGGGGAGGGGAGTCAAATGGTGGGTGACAGAGTGACTTGGAGGCGTTTTGTCTGCGGCCACCCTTTGCGGGATTAGGGCGTCGGGCTATAGATAGATAGATAGATAGTGTGTGTGTGTGTGTGTGTGTGTGTGTGTGTGTGTGTGTGTGTGTGTGTGTGGTGAAGGTAACCTGGAGAGGAAATGACCGATTCGTCACATCTTTTCCCAGCGCTTTTAACTGATCACCAGGAGAGAAGTTTTCATTAATCATTAGACAAACGAGGTGGAAGAATTTCGTCCAGTTGTCAGAAGAGAGGTTCGGGGAAAAGAAAATATGAGAGACGTGATGATGAATGCTGTGAAAGCAATGAATACGAAAGTCAGAGGTCAAGGATTTCTAGATGATGACAAAGGAACAGGAAGTGGGCACAGATAAAAAGAGTGGTATTGAATGGTGTGCGGATAAAAGGCAGAGAGAAAAAAATCGAATGAAAAAGGTAAAGATCTGAGTGACGATAAACTGAGAGAAAAAAAAAAATCGGGACCATATAAAGGAACGGTGGGAGTAAAGGAGTGAATTAAAAAAGATTATAACAGCTATCGAAAAAGCGGTGAGTGCGCGCGCATTAAACACACACACACACACACACACACACACACACACACACACACACACACACACACACACACACACCATGAACAAAGGATGATAGATAAAAAAAAAAAACGAGAGGTATAGAACGGTGAAACGAAAGTGAAAGGAATGATCTTGTGAAAGGAATGAACTGTTGGAAAAGATATGAAAAGAGACTGAATGGCGAAAGGAATGACCTGGTGAAAAGAAACTGAAAAGAGTATAGCTGGAGAAATGGAAATGAAAGTGATTTAACTGGTGAAAGGAATATGAAATGGTATGAATGGTGAAAAAATGAAGTGGTAAAAAGCAAATGAAAATGAATGAACTAGTGAAAGGAATGAGCTGGTGAAAGGGAAAATGAATTTATGGTGAAAGAAACGACCCGATGAAAAGGAAATGAAAGAAGCATGAACTGGTGAAGGAAATGAAGAAGTGAAAATAAATTGAAAGTGAATGAACTGGCGATAGGAATGAATTGGTGAAAAGAGAATGAAAAGGAGTGAAATGGTGAACACAAATAGCCTGAGAAAAAGAACGATATGACAAACTGCCGGAAGAGTAAAGGAGTCAGAGCCTTCCAAATGCGCCGTCCAACATTCTCTTCCCTTTTCACACCCCACTGGCATACAGAGGAGCGGCAGATCTCCAGCCATTTGATCCTCTCTTCACCATTTGTCGTCTTTCTTTCTTCATCTCTCACTCTTCCCTGCAGCCTTTTAGTCCTTGGATTTCTTTGGTTTCATTTATAGGTTTTCCCTTGTGGTCTTTCTACCAGCTCCTTCTTCTTAAGTTTATTTTCAGGTCTAGGTTTTTTTTTTTTTTTTTGCTTTGATTAGTTCTGGCCATTCTTCACGTTAAAAAATATTTAGTAATCGCTTTCTTTGTTTTTTTTCATAACCTTGTGTTTTACTTTGATTATTTCTCCCTTTGGACATCTGCTGTTGTATATATATATATATATATATATATATATATATATATATATATATATATATATATATATATATATATGTGTGTGTGTATGTATGTATGTATATAAAACAGCAGATGTCCAAAGAGAGAAAATTTAATCAAAGTAAAACACAAAGTTACGAAAACAACAAATAATGCGATTATTAAATATTTTTTGAACGTGAAGAATAGCCAGTATGTGTGTGTGTGTGTGTGTGTGTGTGTGTGTGTGTGTGTGTGTAGCCTCTCCTCTTGGATAAGGTCCTTTCTCGACTGCTCTCAGACACGCCTCAAAGGAGCATGCCAAAAAACTGGACAAACTTTTTATAGATCTTCTTCACCCTTCTAAAACTTTTCCCACTGTGCTTGCTTCAGCTCCTCGTCTCTCCTCTCGTCTTGCTCTTTCATGTAATTACCCAACTTCTCTCCTTGCTATTTATTCCTGTCATTGTTTCCATCCTGTACACCAACCTGCCTACACACACACAAACACACACACATACACATATATAGATAGATAGATAGATAGATGGATAGGTAGATAGATAGGTATAGATATAGATATAGATATATTTTGTCTTTCACTAGGCATGCCTCCCCCTAGACAAACTCTCATCCAGCCGTCTTTCTGCTCCAACCAAAGCATACACTATTCTCCGTCCCTGTATATAATTTCTCTTATTCCCTCTTCTTATATCAACTACCAGCTCACAAACAACCGTCATCTTTATTTCCTCTCACATCCACGTATTGTTTTCTTCTTTCTTTAAGTCAGCGCTTTTCATACCCAGTCCAAATAACTTCGCCTTAGGGCTCATTCTAGCCCCCATGGTTTCAGTTTACACTGCTTGAAAACTACATTGAATTCACTGGGAAGGTTCCCTCTGTAGTAACTCATGTTTACTGGTTTTGCTGCCATATCCCTTCTTTCGCCTCTCTTCCTCCTCTTCTCTTTACCTTCTTACCTTTCCATTTTCCTCTCCGCCTTCCGTCTTCCCCAAGAAATGTCGTAGTATTATCAATGTCTTATTCTTTCTCTCTTTACACCTCTATCTCTTCCTTATGTCCTCTTCTTCTCTCATGCATTCATTCATCTATTAACATTTTTATCTCTGCCTTTTTCCTTCTTATTGTGTTCTTTCTTCTTTCATACAACGCAATTTCTCTTCATCATTTTCCTTCTCTCTACCTTCTTCCTCCTTCTGCCTTTCATTCTCATTCTTCCCTCTCTTAACCCATACTATTTTCCTCCCTGACGCCCTTCCTTCATCTCCCTGTGAACCTTTCATGTTTACATATTTCCTCCCCTTTACCGTCTCTCTTCTTTCGCTTCTGTTCTTCCCTTTTTCTTCTCTCCGCCTTCATCCTTTTCCCATCCGCCTTCCTCCCCAAAGAAGAGTGTCCTCGCTCCATCTCCCTGTCTCTCTTTTTGTCTTCATCTCGCTCCTTCCCTGCCCACCACTCCATCTTGCTTCCAGTTCCCTTCCTCACCTTTTCCTTCACATTTTCCTGCGCCTCTCCATCTTCCTTGCAGGGAATAAAGGTTTTACGTCAGGGCCATAACATACATCAGATCATACCATTTTCAGTACCTCAGTGACGGCACTGTATTTCTGCTAACATTATTCACATCTAGTTTTAATTCTTAGTGTGTGTTGCTCTTGTCCAGTTTTATCCTTAAGCAATTTTCAAGAACTTAGCAACGAAACTGTATTGCTCATCAGTTAATTTGCCTCTAGCTATAATGTTCCGTGTGTGTATCTATCGTTCAGTTTATCTTGTAACAATTTTAATACCTATATCTAACTCTTCCAGTCCCCAAAAAGCCCCCCTTAAGCTGAATTAGTCGGCTAGATATGGTATTAACAGAATACCAGATGTTAACTACTTCAGGCAAGGAACATATCATTTCGTATATTCTTTCTACCCAGCAGATTATTGGGTGCAGTTCCTAGAGGGCCCCTTGTTATGAGTGGGCTGTTAAGGTGTATTTTGGACTCCTACAGTTCGAAAAGTGTCTCCTAAGCTGAATATAGCGTCTTGAGGTACCAATAAAAAACAAATAAGCGACTCCCGGCTGAATGGGTTAATTAGCGGGTCATAAAGTTCAGCAACGAAGTGGGAGATTGAAGTAGGCTGCTGACCTCAGCACTCTTAACACTCTGATTCTCTCTCTCTCTCTCTCTCTCTCTCCTTTCCCTTTTATTCTCTCCATCCTTCGAGTAAATCCATTATTATCCACTCCTCTGTCTTGTTATCTCCTTTCCTTCTAATTGTTCCAGATTCTTCTCTCCTATTTCACATTCCCTCCTCTCCTTTTTTCCCCCTCCTTCCTTCCATCCGTTGGCACATTTCTCTGCCTGTCTTGCCCAGACATATTCTTATTCGTCTCCTCAACAGTCTTCTTTGTGTGTGTGTGTGTGTGTGTGTGTGTGTGTGTGTGTGTGTGTGTGTGTGTGTGTGTTTTACGCATCATTGTTTAACTGACTGAAAATGGAAGTTTTGTCTTTCAGTTTCATTAGTGTTATAGAAGTTAGAGCAGAGAAGAAAACCCGCTAAATCCAATGTCCTTTTTTTTTTTTTTTATCCCTTGTTATCTCCCAAAGCTTTTATTCAGATTAGGAGACTTTTCGAACTAGATGGGTGAGATATAAACTTCATTAACGCCTTCTCAAGAGAAAGCCATTCCAGAGTTTAGCGAAATTTGGAGATGCCAGAATACACTAAAATTACGTCACTGGATTCCAGAGTTTAGGAAGGAACGTCATTGGTGAAAGAAATAAAAGAGTAACAAGGGTTTTGGCTTTTAGTGGCTGGAAGAAGCTTTACTACTGTTTTTTTTCCCCAAAGCTTATATGGAGAAAACGCCAGAACGAACCCTTCATATTGGCGATGTAGCTATGATTGGAGAATTAGTTCTGCATGTGAAATGTACAGTGTTGTAACAGCTAATGGCACGAGTGTGTGTGTGTGTGTGTGTGTGTGTGTGTGTGTGTGTGTGTGTGTGTGTGTGTGTGTGTGTGCCACTGATGTGATCCGTAAGGATATAAGAAACGTACTACCACCCTCACTTTAATTGTCTGGCACGGCTTGAATTTCAAAACCAAGTCACTAAGGCATACTCATAAAGTAATACGAACATGTTAACACTGCTGCCTTCCTCACAACATGGCCTGTCACTGCAGGATGGTCAGGAAAGGTCCCATGGTGGAGTTTGGTTGATGAGGGAAGGGATGATGAAGACGTGGTTGGTAGTTATGGGGAAGGAGTGGGATAACCATTATAGCCCTAAGTGATCAAGTGGGATTTGAGAGGTGGGATGGAGAAAAAGTTTGTTATTTGAGGAAAAGAGGGAGGAAACTGAGGTGGTAGGTGGGAGTAGGACAGACAGAGAATAACTTACTGGTACCATGAGAAAAGAGGGGATGGAATGAAGTAGGAGGTGGGGGGTAGGATGGAAATCGGAGGAGTCATTTTAGGAGAAGAGTGGATGCAATGGTGGGGTCTGGAGATAAGGTTGGGATGAAGGAGAAAGTGCTAATCAATGTAGGAAATGAGAAGAGGGTAGGATGAGCTTGGAGGTGGTAGGGTAAAGGAGAAAAGTGAATCGATATATGGAAAAAATGGCTGCGATGGTGGGGTATGGGAAGTAGTGGGGAATGGATTGGACATAAAGTGTGTTTATTACAGGGACGGTGAATATGATAATGGCCTTTGAGAAGCGTAGTGATGAGGTATGAATGTAACCTAATTTTCTTGTAGTTCAGTAACGAGTTTGGTGTGCGGTTTAGAGTTAAGTATGTGGTTGTGTAGAATAGGCGCTCTGATATGTGTAGGATAATGTTTGTCTTAGTTCTGGATAGTAGTTAATGTGTTGTTGTAGAGTCAATGTATGTGGCGGGATGGTGTATGTGGCAGGTGATGTGTAATGGTGTCATATATTTGTGGCATTTTATCTGCAGTGCTGGGGTAACCTGTGAGTGTGGTGGCCAGTTCACTTTTTAAGTCTTTGTCCATAAGAGGTGTGCTTTATATGGCAGGCGACTTTACATATACCTAATCTAATGGATAAGCTATTCAGTAGGTTGGGCGTGGCTGTAAAAATGCAGGCACAATTATCCATGCGGCATCATTATTTAAAATAAAAAATTTCATTATTTCCGTTCCATCATGCTAAGAATTAATCTAATGAGTGGTAATAAAGGTAAATTATCAAATTTACTAGAATTTGTAATATGTATTCCATAAATAGCTTTAACTTCAGTAGGTTTCATTATTTTTTATTCCATCTAAAAAAAAAAAAAATAGAGTTTGTGAGTCAACAAGTGCTAAGTCAAATGAAATGGTATTATACTTGCAACAATGAAGTATGAAAAAGAAAAACCACACGCATACTTGCGGACTGAAGTGTACTGATATTGTGCTTGAGTTTTTTAACTATTGATTCATTTATGACCCTGCTCCGATCTGAGCAGCGTTCAACTTTTCATGACCTTACTCTCGTTCTCCCTAATATCCCTCTCCCAAGTCTACCCTGTTACTTGCTCTCAGTTTCTTGCTGTTCCTTCCTCTTCTCTCAGACTCTCTACCTCTACCACCGATTCCGTCTTTTCTCTTTCCTACCTCCTCCCCTTCCTCTTCTTCCTCCCTCAGACTATCTCTATTCAAGCAGACGGAATACATTTTCGACGGTGACTTTTTCGACTCTTGGCCGCGTCCCCCTTTTCTTCCTGTAGATTCTTCCTCCCCTGTAGACTCACTCTTTCACTATTTGTTTTGATTTCCTTTTTTCCTCTTACTTTCCATTCCATTCTGGTCTCCTTAATTTTGCTATCGTTTCCGTCCTCCCTGCCTTAATTCTTTCTTCAGCTTTACTTTTTGTAAATCTCCCTCCTTTTTCTTTTTCCTCCTCTTCCTCTTAGTCTCACGCTCTTCTGTCACTCTCTTTCCTCCATCTTACTGTCTTAGCTTTGTTTGATTGCCTCTTCCTCTACTTTACCCCTTTATCCTGAACTCTTCCCCTTCTTCCTCTATTCCTATCCCTGTATTCCTCTCATTCCCCCTCCCTACCACTTGTCTTTCCCTTCCCTCCTTCTCCACAGGAATATCCTAACTTGTTACGAATGCATATTAAAAGTTTGAGAGATATGTGGTACTGGAAATTAATTAGCTGTGCTAACTAATTGCCTGTGTCGTGTGTTGGTGGTCGTAGGTGTATTAGTTCCTGCACTACTGGGGGGAGGGGGCAGGCGGAGGCAAAAGAGGGTCTGTCTGTACCCTTTCTGCACCACAACGCCTTTTCTTGGTTTATTTTTGCTGCCATTGGACTACATCACCTTACTTGATGTAGTACTGCCTCCTCGTGGCTTTACTAAGTATGGTTTTTCAGGAAACCATTCACTATGGTCGGTGGTAACCACATAACCTTATGGACGCCTGGTTGTCTAGTAGATTAAGAAGCTCCATTTGGATGTGCCTCATATGTGTGCATATCAGAGGCGTAGTTGGGAATTATTGCTTACAAAATATCACTCATGGATTAGCTACTGATCACTCTTGTCTTAAATGTCAGGACTACGTAGCTCAGCCTCAAGCCTACCCCCGGAATACAGACGTCGTTCTTTCATATCTTAACAACTGTAGTTCTTTGCAGAGTTGAATCACATGGTCTGTCGGTGGCCTGATTAAAATGAAAAAGACGACATGTGACTGAAGGGCTTAATGAACATGATATAAACGGTACCAGTTCCTTGAATTCCTTAAATGAGATAGCACCACGTTTATCATCATCAAATCGTTCAGAATATACTGGCAGGTAATTATCATTTTTTCGCGTGTCAGTCGCGATCAGTGGGTCCCCTCTCTGCTGTGGCACTCGCGCACTATTAATGTTTATGAGGTACACTGGCTCCGGGAATTACTAAATTGAAACTGAAATCATATTACGTCCATCTTTATCAAATCATTCAGAGTTTCCTGGAAGGCATTTATCATTTTTATATGTCTCGCCTTATTGGAAGAGTGCTCATTCCACCTACGGATAGTCTGGAACGCTCGGGGATACACATTTCGTCCCGGTCTATAACCTCCACATAACGAGAGGTTATTCCTAAGTTAAATACAATTGTCTGAGATAGCAAGAATGATTTTTGAAAGGTGATAACGTGCTGAAAGGGTTTATCCATTTCACTATTTTGACGCATTTTTTCCTTCTCCTTACCCTCAGACTCATTTTTAATAATCTTTCCATCATCCAAAAACGAATCTGCATTACGAAAGGACGACTCTCGTGACGGTGGTGGTGTTGACTGGATGTAGAGGAGAGATTCACCAACTTACTACTAAAACCCTGTGTGAATTGGGGTTTGTTTTCGTAGGAATAACTGGGTAAGGGTATTTCAGGGTATCTTATTATATCCCCTTCTTACTGCAAAAACGAATCTACCTTGCGAGGGAGAGAAATTCATACCTTTGAGTAGCTGTTGAATGCCGAGGTTACGAAGAACAGACGAGAGAGAGAGAGATGATGATGATGATGATGATGATGATGATGATGATGATGATGAATAAAAAAAAAAGTCAATCGAGTGAAAGACATAGGAGCCTGAGAGTGTGAGCTACGAGTTGATACTGTTGTGAAGAGAGGTAAAATGAAATTAACTGGAGCAAAGGGGAACAGGTCAAACAAAGAGTACCGAGGGGAAATTAATATCCATCGGTGGGAGAATAACAGTGACTCTGAAGTTAGACAGGAGATTTAATTGTCATGACATACTGCTAGAACTAAAAGTAGTAGTAGTAATAGTAGTAGTAGTGGTGGTGGTAGTAATAGCAAGAAGAAGAAGGGGTTAATTTGAAGGATTAAATATGTATAATTTTATTTGTATCCAACTTAAAAATGTATTGTGAATTGTTCAGCTGTTGTTGATTGAGAGGGGAAAGGGAATGAGACGGGTTGGAAAGGTGGCTACAGCCGAGGTCAGAAGTTTATATCATTTTTCACTTGTCATTTTCTACGAGCTGGTTTATAATCCTAAGCTGAGAGATGCCTGATATATTACTCTGCACGTCCTTGGTATGAACGTCATCGAGAAATAAGACGGACATGCCCCGAGTGTAAAGCAGACGCAGTGGAATTCTGGGAGAAGATATGTCCCTAATTGTATGATAAACATAATTGCTGTTGGGAGGGTGAGATGCAACGTGGACTGCAGATGAGCATGGTCTTTTCCACAATGTAAAGTACGCCGGCCTTGGAGCTTTATTAGAGGCTCTGGACATTGCACTAAAGCCAGACAAGTATTAATCTCTTCAGTCCCGTGACGTGTTTTATTAATTTCTTCTTGGTACTTTTAGATAATTTCATTAAAGTTTTGATAAACCTCTTGTAGTGAAGGGGAAGAAGAACAACTTTTTTTTTCATTCTTGTTGCCAGCGGACGATCTTATTTAGCATGGGTGAAATTTCTCGTGCGAGAGGAGCTGTATGCCACCTTCATTAACCCCTTCTTCAAAGGATTACTCAGAATTACTGAAGCCATTGACTACGACGATTTCTCTCCACTGAACACGGTCATCTAGTGTTTGACTTGAAAAAACAAAAATCTTAGGTGTAGCCATATCACACAGAGGATTATTGGTAACTGAGATAGCCTGTGAAATCTTTTATTGCTGGGATTTCCCTCAGTTAAACAATAGTTTTTCCTTTGGGCTTAGCCTGAATTTTCTACCTAGTTCACCACCCGCATCACACTTTCTACTTCTCTTACATTACTTTGTATAACATTAATATCACTGAGACCAGTGAAAGGTTTGCTGTTTTATTTTTGCTACCTTGAGATGATTTTATTTAACTCGAGAAGGATCTGCAATACTGATAGGGATATATGAGACAGTTCCTAATTCCTCAAGTTTGAGGAGTCTTTCATGTAGAGCATAAAGTCACATGGAGGTTACAGGAAAAAAATTTGTTAATGCGTCATCAGAACATTATATTTCCCTCTTCTAAGAATTACATGAATCGGTATTCTGACTCCCTTACGATAGAAAAATTATAATCTCTGCCTGTGGTATTCAGTCAGAAGCCCTTTCAGTGTTTTTAGCTGGAAGGACATAGGATTGGCATTTATCATGAAAAACTAACTCCAGGCACAAGCTATAATGTAACTACTCTTTGTTTTATTGTAAGCTACTCAGAGATGAAACTATTAGGTGGACGAAATATATGAAACAGAGAGAGAGGGGGGAAGAAGACCCCACGCCAATATAAACACTACTTCTAGTTGATCCTAAAAAAACAGAATCCGCCATGACCAGCCTTGTTTTCACTGCAAAACACTAAGATGGGAACAGTGTAATATGTAGTGCACATACATGTCACGTCATCTGGCAATGGCAAACTGCAGTTAACGAAAGTAACTTTTGGCTCAGCCTTCCGCCATATCTCGGCTGTCGGAAACTTTGTGGTCTGCAGGACTTTTGTTTCATGTTTCGGTAGTGGTGTGCGATGCGTTTACTAAACAGTGAAAAACAGCGGCTTTACATAATGATTACGATATCAAGAAAGAGAATACCAAATGTAACAATCAGCTTGACTTGTTCTTCGCTTAGAGAGCTGGGGCACAACGGTTCGGTTTTGTTCGTGATTCAGTACCCATTAAGCCTGACACTGACGAAGGGAAAATCATTTCTATTTTGGAGCTAAAATCATTTTCTTATTTTCATTTTAATAAACCTTAAGTACAAATAATATGTATACGAGTATGATCAGTTTACCTGAATGATAAATTTAAAAAAACAAAAATGTTTTGCAATTACTTAATGAATCTTATTTTCGTAGCATAATTATTACTCCGCTCGGAAAATCATTTAACATTCAGCTGCATCCCTGACCATGACTGCCAGCACAATTGCATGACTTTGATATCGTTATGGATGAATATGGAACAGCGTAGAAATCCATTGCAATGTTAATGCAATATGTGAAACATTAAAATATACTCACGGTATGCATGCATGTCTGTTTCCTTTTCAATTTTCTATGTATTTTATATATATATTTTTCCCCTATATAATTTAATTTAATTTTTCATTATCCGATTCGAGTATCAGTAGGCGTGACATATACTTGTTTTATATTTATTTCGAATAGATTTGGATACACCAGTTAAAAGAACAGTATTCCTATTCTTATTAGTAGGTAGAATATGTCATGATTTCAATTTGTTTTTGTAGCAGTTATTCATATTACTCAGATGACCTGAAAATGCACTTACAGGCTGCAGTGATTCTGTTTGTCATAATATTAAAGTCAAAAGGTTACTGACAGAGAGAATTCCCTTAATGACAGGTCAGTTTTATTAAATATGAATACCACAAGGCCATATAGTATAAACATAAATAATGCTGACATATAATTACCCTGACTAACACATGCCATCCTGAAGATAATGTTGTAAACCATAATACCTTACGTTAAAGTTATGTTGATGCATATATGAAAGGTAGCGACAACTGGTAGAAGTAAATGAAACACCAAGTACCGGAAAGCAGTGAAAATTCCGAAGAGCGCCTGGAGTGATGGAAAGCACAAGAAAGTAGCCAAAACACCTAAGACGACCTGCAATATTTGAAATACCAAAAAGTGAATCAGTTGCTGAAAGGTACAATTACCTGTACAAGAATGTTATGGAAAATACTGGTACTAGAATGTGCATGAGGTTCTGATAAGTACTAGAAAGTGGTAAAAGTACCAAAGAATATATAAACGTGAAGGAAATAACTGAAAACTGAGGAAAGTTCAAGAGTGAAGTGGTAGAACTGACCGGAAAGTAGTGAAAAGTATTACATTGTTTTTGAAGTAGTGGAATGTATTGGAAAATATTGTAACGACTCAGCCGCCAAGAAAAGAGAGAGAGAGAGAGAGAGAGAGTGTAACGATTGGGTGATATATATTTCGACGTGAAAACAGTATAGGCTACTCGTATGCAAGTTAAACATGATGCCCTATTTAGTACAATCACGCATAATTGTGATGCCTATTGATCTCTACAGCAAGGTAGTTATAATATAGTGGTTATTACCTAAGTCTTTCCACCTTTTAATGTTATGAATTTTTATTTCACTCTCAGGGCCTCCTGGGATCTCATGAAATTCAGTAAACTCTTGCAGGCATGCCTCGAAAAAACACACCAATTAACTACTCCCAAAACAAAGTTAAATGGTGAGCAGATTATTATTATTATTTTTTTTTTTAACTAGCATAGCCACAATCAGTACTTCGCCAAATACACCAGACCTTACAGATTTATTCTGAATGCTTTACACTATAAAATAGCATGAGGCCAGACGTAGGCACTTATTGTCTGATACCGCTTCAGTCACATCAGCGAGATTTTTACTACATTTGCCTGCATTACTAATTTGTTGAAATTATGAAATTTGGCTTGTTATTATCAACGAGAATATTTATTTTTCTCGCAAGTGCATTTCCTTAGTACAGAAAGTAGGCATCATAATGATATCCAGCGTAAGAATATGTAATGATCGGTGCAAGAGAACAGTTGAATCCAACAGTACACAATGAACCAAGTAAAGAAGAACAGTTGCGTTAATATGTTATATAAACCTTATACGAAGTTCGTCAGTCAAGTCATATCAAGAGGAAGTACAGTACGTACCGACTGATATAGAGAATCTAAACTGATACCCTACTCAAAGGTTTTATTTATTTCTTAATTTATTTATTTACTTATTCATATATTTATTTTAGATGAGAGAGCATCAGTCGGAGGTGACCTTTTAGTCAGTTCCACATTGATGACTTTCAGAGGCCAGGTGCTTCACTCCCGTAGACTTTAGTGACCCCCTATTCTACGGCCCTCAGTCTCCTCCATGTATTTTATGTTTTTGTACTTATCTTTCACTTAGCCTCTGTGCAAGAAGCACAGATTCAAAAGGCCGAGTGGAATACTGCAGGATAATACCAGGCGTTTAAAATTCATTTCATAACACTGCAGAAATAAAAGAATGAAACCTCATACTATTATACTAACACTTTGCGAAGGCTTAAACCCTTGATACAGAATGTGCTTATGTATATTATTCTTGGTAATTTCGTAGTGAAGAGGTTAATACTGAGGAAAGGTAAAAATGATATAACCCTATGCGAGTAGTAAGAATATCTGGATTACCTAAACAAGGACAGGAATTCCACCTTTCTTTACAAATAATTAGTGAAAGGAAAGAGGAGGAAATAAAGTGAGAATATATTTAATCGAGTTCTGGGAGGATTCACACATCACAGAGCCAGAGAAACATTGGTGAGGCTTGGCGAACCGCGCGCCGCTCTTGTGTGGGGAAATGAGAGTGGAATTACACCTCCTCTTATCCCGTTACGAGTATAAATCCCACACTGTGCCCCGGTGCTGGCTGAAGTTTGTAGTGCGTAAGATTTCTTGTATATACGTTCGTCTTAACTCCTGCAACCATCATGCACCTCACAGCTAAACTAGACTGAATAATTAAAATCAGATAACAACAAGACCGGTAATAATAATAATAAAAAATAATAATAATAATATAATTGTTATTGCTGCTATTGTTATTAGTATTAGTATTAGTAATATTAGTATTAGTATTAGTATTAGAAGAAGAAGAGCTGATGATGATGGTGATAATGATGATGATGATGATGATGATGATGATGATGATGATGATGATGACCTGTGATTACTGCTAAGTGTTATGGAGACTTGTGGATACTAAGAACCAGTTAGGCTCCTTATATAAATACGGTCCCGGTACGAGCATGTTGGGTGAAGAGGGAAACAGAGGAAAGAAGATTCAATTATGCAAGAAAAATGCTAAGCTACCGAGGAAGTGTAACGAAGGAAAAAGTGAACTGGAAGAGCATAGAAAGAAAAAACGTAGAAGGTACAGAAGCAGCGTCTAGAGGATCTGTAGAAATGTAGTACAAAAGGGAGCCTGACATAGGAAACGTAAACAACAAGAGAGAAGACACAAAGAAAGAATTGACAGAAGCAGCTTTTAGAGGTTTTTAGGAAGCCCAGTACAAAATAGGAAGCCTGACGGAGGGAGGTAAAATTGTAGGAATAATATTCACAAAAGAAGGGGAATTTCAAGATAGAGAACATTGTTATTATTTTTTATTAACATTATTACTGTTAGTACTATTACCACTACTACTACTACTGCTACTGCTACTGCTACTGCTACTGCTACTACTACTGCTACTGCTACTACTACTACTACTACTACTATTATTATTATTATTATTATTATTTACATTGCACCTGAGTATCCTATCGTGTTAACCGAGGCAAACTGTGTCGATATTAGGACGATGAAATTATGCAAAACAAAGTTATGGTGTAATACCCACATTAAATCGCCAAGGAAGAGGTGTTATGAAGTCTCCCTTGCCACTTACAGTACAGTCTTGAAGCACCATATTGCCTCTGTATTAGCTTCGTCAGGGGAGGGGGGGGAGGAGAGATACATGAATCTTTAAGACCTCAGGCTGGTAAATGTATGGTCTTTTTGACATTAACACTTGCTGATCTTTGAAGTAAATAACCCGGAATAATGTATCATGAAGGACCTATTAGCTTGGAGATCTGGTATGTTCTGTATGAAAATAACTCCTGTCGTGAAGTGTTAATACTTCCATTTGTCAGTTTCTTAATTCTAAGGTAAAAGAAGAACAAAAAATGAGAAAAGAACTGAAATGAAATGACTGAAGGAACCTTGTGAGGAGATGCACATGACGCATAAATTTACTGAACCAGGACCACTAAGGAGACGTAAAGCTGTTTTCTCGTTGGCGTAGCACATTTCGTGACACCTTCCTCGGCCATTAATTTGCGCGTTACATATTACCCTCTCATCTTGTACGTTACTGCTGAAAAATACGTCATCATTTTGTTACGAGTATTGAGGAGCGACTTTTCAATCTAAGTTATATACAGGCCGTACTAAATCCTTCAGTACTGTGGAGCTTTCCTGTGCAGAATAAAAATGTCTGGTGGTAAAAATAATCCATAAGCAGGTATATAAATCAATAAATAAAAGCCACCAGATCTGGCATTTGACAGAAATACCAATTTTGCATTTCATGTTGACCAACGTCAATTGTATTCTAGAAAAAACCCTGTACAGGCAAAATAATTACAAATACTACAGTTAAACTACTGTATGTAATGGTAAATAAATAACGTTGCCTTTGATTCCATCATAAGACGGACGACTTTATTCGGGCCGCAGAACTGGCCGCAGCCAAAGGGCTGAATGAGATGGACAGGGTATGGCCTTGGGTCACTAGTTCAGCCGACCCGCTAAGATAGTAGTCAGGCTACCACCAACATTTAGCTCACTTGTGCAAGTGTGCAGAATAAATCGCCAAAGAAAAGACGTTAAAAAATCTCAAAAGCAACTTTAAATACTATCATAAGTGAGGTGGACCGGGTATGGCCTTGGGTCAGTAGTTCAGCCAGGCGGCAAGACAGTATTCAGGTTGGCAGTGCATTCAACCCAGCGGTGCAAATTACTGCTGGGGGATTACACCCTGCCCTGGGGAAGGCTTTGGTGCTGGCCTTAATGGTATGGGAGGAGGAGGAGGAGGAGGAGGTGAATAAACAGGGAAGGCGAGAGCAAGTGATGAGGAAATAAGAGGGAGAGAAGGAGGTAATAAAGAAAATAGGAAGGAAGAGGAGAAGAGAGAGGCCGGGGGTAAACTGGGGAAGGGGAGAGGGTGTGAGGTTGAGGAAGAAAAGGAGGAGGAAGGGGAGAAAAATTGAGGGAGGTGGAAGAAAAGAAACACATTGAGAGATAAGGAAAATGAAGAGAGAAAAAGGGAGGAGAAAGAGGAAATAACCAGAAAGTACATGAGAGGGAGGGTAACATATAGAGGAAAGGAGTTGGAAAGCAAGCAAGAAAAGGAGGGGGAGGAGTATAGCTAGGCGAAGGAGAAAAAGCAGGAGTAGGAGGGAGGAAGGTAAGAAAGGAGGGGTGATTAGGGGAATAAGGAAAATGTAAGAAAATAGACAACTCCGGAAAGTCGGTTGGAGATCAAGGAAAAACAGGAGAAGTAGAAAGGCATGAAAAGGAGGGAGGAAAGAAAGGAAAGGAGGGGAAGAAGGACAGGAAATAGCAAGAAAAATAGTAGTAAGATAAGGAAGTAATAAAGGAAATGAAGATGAGGAAGACGAGGTAAAGAAAGGTAATGAGATTCGGAAATGAGGAGGAGAGAGGAAAGGAAGATGGAAGGGGAGGAGGAAAATGAGGTTAAGGAGTTCACGACAGAGCAGCAAGAATAGGAAAGACAAGAAAGGTGTGAGGTGGAAGAATTACTGAAGGCTAGAAAAGGGAGACACGAAGACGAGAAATAACAGGAAGAAATAAAAAGAGATCAAGTTTATTTCCCTGGCTCTCTACATTATTTGTTTCAGTCATCAGTTCTCTCTCTCTCTCTCTCTCTCTCTCTCTCTCTCTCTCTCTCTCTCTCTCTCCACCAATCCATCTCACTAATATCCACACACACTCATCCTCTCTTACACCGTCTCCGCGTCAGTCACCAATTTGCGTGTGTGTGGGGGAACCTGTCACTAGTTCGTTTATCTGCCCCACTCCATCCACAGCTTTCATGTGGTTCCGGTCCTCCAGCTTAAATCGTCTCAGTCTTATCAGCTTGACGATTGGCCACCATCCCTCACTTCCCATCCCGCCTGACGCATCATCAAACACACATTCCACAAGGGGTATTCAATCGTCGCTTCGCTGGTTTGTGTGTATTTGCTTTCTTGATTGCACTGAACGAACCTGCAATTTTGACGCGGTATGCTGAAATTTGAGAACATTAACGATCAGGAACACAGACAAACATATTTTTTTATTTGGAAGAGTGCTTCTGATTCACACACACACACACACACACACATATATATAGATAGATAGATAGATAGACAGATAGATAGATAGATATAGATATAGATATATCCCCTACGAGCATCCAGATATATCAGCTGTCACGAACCACTGTGACAATCCAAAAATGTCATCAACAATACAGTTGCAATACTGTAATGACTGTCAGAATAATTTTGACGTGTAACGAGTAAGAGAAAATATTCTCTTCATTATAACAAAAAGTTGACATCGACCAGCTCCTCAGCAGTGGAAGCAATTCATATAATAGGTCGTTATTGGTGAGGGTGAGGCTCTTGGTAATCTGACCTAGCTGTCTCTAATCACACACGTCCTGGCTCAAGCACTGGTTAATCATGCAGATGACAGATTCGAGCAGCTAGTAATTCTCCCAATCACATGAAGAGCAACCAGAGAAGGAGGTATTTTCCAAGCGCCTCACTCATAAGCTGGAGAAAGGAGGAGGATGTCGAGTGACTGAGTACGTCTTTGATAAGATAGCAGATGATTAGTGGATGATTCAGTTCCATCAAGGTTGTCCACACAGTCACTCGGTGTGCATCATTTATAACCCTTATTAAGTCTCTGTTGCTCAAAAATAGTGTTTCTTCTATCGGCCTTGGCACAGGGTCGTATTCTAAGTGGATTTGGAGATCTCGTAATACCTCTTCCTTTTGCGAATCATTCTGTGTATTACACCTGAGTAACATCTTGCATGTTGTTGATGTAAATTACGACGCAAGCGATACAAATAACATCCAAGAGAATATCAGCGTGTAATTACCTCCACCAACTGCAGGTTAAGTATTCACCAATGTTTGATTATTTATCCACACAAATCTCCAGAAGTTCTCTATGAATTTCAATGAAATTTTGTGGAAGGTTGAGCCATGAGCCAAGAAAAAACTTATTAAATTTGGGGCGGATCCGGATCAGGATCAGGATCCTATGTACTCGCATAATATAACTTCTCAATGAATTTCAATGAAAGTTTGGAAAGGTGGGCCATGAGCCAGAAAAAAATAATAATAATAATAATAATAACAATTTTGGGGCGGATCCGGATCCGGATCCGGCATTTGTGGAGGTATGCGCTCTTCGAGTGCTGTCTAGTTTGCAAAATAAATCGTTAAGGAAGAAGTGCTACAAGAATTCTGTCTCTTTACAACACGTCACCAACATTAAAATAACACATACGAGTTCTAAGTAGTGTCCAATCGTCTAAGTCGTGACAAAAGCTGGAAGAACACCTGCTTCATTGCTCGACCCTCTGGACATTCCGTTTTACAGTGCCAAGTAAAGTGTAGATGACTGTGAGAAACAGAATGCTTAGGACGTGGCAGTGTGAAACGGGACTTTCTATTAACTCTTGCCACGGCTTACTCGTACACGATTGGATAATGTGCGTCAAGATGTGTCCGATTCGAATTCAGCGTGACTGTGTTCTAAGACTATAAATATGTAGACAGACAAACAGACAGACAAACGGATAAACAATTAGACAGACATACAAACACAGATAAGTACACAGTTAGATGAATAGATATACAATATAGACAGATCTATGAATATATTCGATCGAAGCTAGACTATGGCGCACAGGTGTATGGCTCGGCATCTGATGCCACGCTGAAAGGATTGGATGTGCAACAGAATAAATGTTTGCGAATGTGTCTTGGAGCTGTCCGGTGTACCCGTGTGGCTCGTATGGAAGTGGAGGCGAATGTGTCTCCCCTCCGTATTCGCCGTGACCACCTGGCCTTGTCCTACGGCATAAGGACATTGGACCCCAGTGACTGTGACAAGTTGGTGTTTAAAAAGATAGCGCCTTGGGAGCCACCCGGCTTTACAGTGGATGTCTCATGGCTCCCAGCACCAAAGGCCAAGGCGCCGGAGGCGGAGGTCCACCACTTGTTTCGTAACATCATTGTTCGTCACTTGGGGTCCCATCAATTGTACACCGACGGCTCCAAGTCGAGTGAATGTGTGGGTGCAAGTGTGTGGTCGACTGAATGTGCCCTCAGGTATCGGTTGCCGACTCATACATCTGTGTTTACCTCCGAACTTTTTGCTATTGACAAAGCCATAGACTATGCTCTCAATTCTAGGCATGACTCATTTGTCATATTTTCAGATTCAAAATCAGCCCTTCAGGCAATTGCATCTTGTACTACGGACTCTCACGAGATCCAGGGCCGCATCGTTAATAAGTTGCATTCATGCAACAAGTCATTCACGCTGATCTGGGTGCCTGGTCATTGTCGTATCTACGGCAATGAGCAGGCTGACTTACTTGCAAAGTCGGCTGTAGAGCTCGAGGAGACTTGGGACGTTCCTCGTGATCTACGGTCGAGTCTCTCTCTCGGAAAGAAATCAATAAATCTTCTGTGGCAAGGTCAGTGGACCAGACTCAATATTCCAACTTGTAAGCCGTAATTTCCAAGGGACTGGGACACTGCCAACCGTCCCAGTCGCTTAGAAGAAAAAGTGTTGGCACGATTACGGCTGAATGCCACCATTTTAACCCACATAAAACCATATATGGAAAGACGCTTCCCACCGCACTGTGACATCTGTAATGCGGTGTTATCTATTAGTCATATCATCCTGCGCTGTCGGCGATTTATTCGTGAACGTGCTTCACTTATAAATTACTGCGGCGCAGTAGACGTCCCCTTCACCCTTTCCACCATCCTGGGTGATGGGGACATTGTTATGACTGATAAATTGATGGCTTTCTTGAGAGAGACCGGACTGATCAGAGTGATGTGACTTTTTTACTGCATGGTTATGGTTTTTATGAACAGTAAATATGTATATATTGTAATATTAATCAGGGTTGACAGTTGACATATTTTAAATAGTTCCTCCTCTCACCGATCTATTTCTAATATAGATGTCCCCTACATTAAGTTAAGTTCCTCGCCTGACAGTCACCAGATGATGAGTGCAAGTGTGCAATATAGGAAGGTATTGGGCACTTGCAGTCGATGGTGGTCTGCTGGGCGAGGTTCTTCACTTTTTGTACAAATTATGTAAATACATTATATTATCTTGCTTAAGTTATTCTAATTAGGGACGACAGCTGACGTATATGGAAATGTTCCTGACTCGTCTGGTTCCCTTTCATATATTGATGTCCCCTATATTAGGTTGTGCCTCGACTGACAGTCACCAGGTGATGAGTGCAGGTATGTAATGTAGAAAGGCATTACATATCTGTAGTCGATGGCGTTCTGTTAGTCGAGGTATTTTTACCATTAGTGTAGGTCTAGCTATTTGTCTCTGTAGGATTTAGTATAGGTTAGCGATTTGTCTGTTAGGTGATTAGTTTTAGGGTCTTTAGATTAGTTTGTCTTTATATTATAAGGTATAAAAAAATAAAAAACCAAGAAAAAATTAAAAAAATACAAATACAAAAAAAAATAAAAATAAATAAGATTAAAATTATTATATATATATGTACGTTTGCATGAAAGTGTGTCTGTATGTATGCATGGAAGTGTGTGTGTGTGTGTGTGGGTGTATGTGTATGTATGTATATATATATGTTTGTACTGTATATATATGTATATATGTTTAAATGTATATACATATATATATATATACTGTATATACACGGCCTTAATAACCAGGGGCTTCGGCCCCAATGGTTGATAGGCCGGAAAAAAAAAAAAAAAAAAAAAAAAAAAAAAAAAAAAAGAGAAGGCTGGGGATGGATGGTTGCGAAGAGTGAGGACGTGTTTCTGAGCTCTCGTCTAGCTGCAGGGTTGCCTCACCGGCCTTAGCTTTTTGTTTTCCTCGCCACTAGGGCGTTTTTCAATAAAGTTAGGTTAGCTAGTACTAATTCTCCTCCCAGCCCTTTAGAGATATAGTAAGTGTCTATATCTGTTTCCTGAGATTGCCTTTGCTTACTCACCTCTGGAGTGTACCCCCCACTGATCGCTCTGGGGTGTGAGGTATACACGGGCGCGTCCTCCCGAGAGTGGTTTGAGAGGGTAATCTCAGACTAGGTGTTTTTTCCCCGGGCAATTTATCCCTTGGTTGTTTTTCTCTTTCTTCCCACTTCCCCTTACGGGGGAAGTGGTAGCTATGATGGACCCCTACTGCCTCCTCCCCTTCAGGGGGGGAGGTAGTCCTGACGACACTCCGACCGTTACTGACCGGCCCCAGACTGATGGACGCCAGACTCGTTCCCCGCTTGACATCCCTGTAAATAACGCGACCTTTGTAACTCTTCATGCGCTAGGTTCTACTCCCTGTCCAGACTCAATCCCTTCATTGTCAAGAAGGTGATTGACCACTGTGCGGGAGAGGTGGAACAAGTAAAAAACTTGGAAATGGAGACCTCCTAGTAAAGACATTCAATTCTGCTCAGGTGAAAGACTTGCTAAAGCTGCGTAAGTTTCACTGTCATGATATCGAGGCCAAGATCCCAACATCCATGAATTCCTGCAAGGGTGTTATCACTTGCAGGGATCTCATGGTGATGAGTGAGGAAGAAATCATACAGGAACTTGCTCATCAGGATGTAATTGATGCCAAATTCATCACTCGTTATCAGGAAGGTGTAAGGACGAAGACAGCCACAGTTATCCTCACTTTTGGCAAAGTTTTGCTACCTACAAATGTCAAAGTAGGATATGAAATTGTAAATGTAAGACCGTACATCCCGAATCCCCTTCGTTGTTCAAAATGTCAGCTCTATGGACATCATGAAAAGGCTTGTCGGGCTTCCAACATCGTGTGTGGCAAGTGTGCGGCTGTAGGTCACTCTGCTGACAACTGTACATCCGAGACTGAGTGCTGCTTTCACTGTAAGGATGCTCACTCCACTTCCTCGAGGGTTTGTCCCAAGTGGAAGGAGGAGAAAGAGGTCTGCACAGTGAAAGCAACTGAGGGCATATCCTTTTACGATGCTAGGAAGAAGGTGAAGGAGTTGCATGCAACTCCCAAGCCTAATGTCTCCTATGCATCGGCGGTTGTGTCCCGTCCCGTGATGTGCACTGTGGAGACACAGACTGACCTTACCTTCTGCTCCACATGCCACATGCCCTACCTCTAAGTCTAGACCCCCTGTACGTTCCAACTCTCTTACAGACATCCCTGTCGCCACTTCTTACTCTCAGGCTGCCGCTGCTCCTTCGCAGTCGGTGCGGCAAAAATCGAAGCCCGACAAGTCTGATAAGATTAATCTGACCACCCTCACAAAACAGTCTCGTCCTCACGTTCTTCCAGTTCCCACTCCAGCGAGGGAGAGGAAGGTTAGCTCTTCCTCGGGGGAGTCTGGGAACCTCTTAATTGATGATAATATGGAAGTTTCCATGAACAAGCACCGGGATAGGTCCCCCGGTAGTCGCTCGCCTTCTGGCGGGCGACAAAAAAAGACGAAGCACACTGGCCCCCAACGAAAATCTTAAACCGCCGCATTCACTATACTACAGTGGAATTGTAGAAGTATTGGTAATAAGTTACACAATATAGCAATCTTGCTTTCTATACATAGGCCAGACGTTGTTTGTTTACAGGAGACGCGCCTGGAGGATCACCCTGATCCTCCACAGTTCAAACACTACCACTCGTATAGAAGATATGAAGGTCACGGAGTAGCCATATACACACATAAATCACACCCACAAACGGAAGTGATTCTAAATTCTACTCTGGAAGCTGTCGCGTGCAGAGTAAAATTGAATAACACGTATCTGTCTATTTGCTCTCTGTACTGTCCTCCACATGGCCTCATTGATAGTGATGCTTTAAATTCACTAGTGGAACATCTACCTGGAAATAAGTTAGTGTTGGGCGATTTTAACGCCCATCACTATCAATGGGGTAGCTTGAGGATCGATGGTCGTGGGGAGCAAGTAGCCGACCTAATACTACAGTCCAACCTCTGTCTTCTGAACGATGGTAGAGCGACTCGTGTAGATGATCGTACTGGTAACTTTTCGGCCATTGACTTATCTTTGGCCTCCCCTGGTATACATCAAGATCTCTCATGGGACCCTTACGACGACTCCTTGGGAAGTGATCATTTACCCATCTGTCTTTCTTATACACGCGACATCATTTCGGACCCTCCACCTCCAAAATTTAACTATAAGAAAGCAGATTGGGGATCCTTCTCAAGGATCGCCAATATAGATATATCTGGGGAGACCATAGATGTTAAGGTCGAAAATATAACCCAATCCATATTACACGCAGCTGAGGCTGCTATTCCCAAGACTTCTACAGTTCATGCGAAGCATAGAGCACATTGGTGGACGCCGGATTGCCGACAGGCATTAAGAAAACGCAATAGGAGATACAGGATTTTTGATAGTCAGCCCACTGAGAAAAATTTTATTGCATACAAACAAGCACGGGCTGAGGCAAGGAGAATAATAAGAAGGGCCAAACGTGACTCCTGGCAGTCCTTTGTGTCCACGGTGACTCGTACAACACCATTACGTAAAGTCTGGTCCACTATAAGAATATTAAATAATAAAGGCCCATATTTCCCCATTACCACCTTGCAAGTAAATAATAACATATATGACGAGCCCGTGGACGTTGCTAACATCCTCGCCAGGAGTTTTTCTCATGTAAGTAGCTCAGCCAATTATGACCCGCGTTTCCAACATCATAAACGCACGGCTGAGCTACAGATATTAGACTTTGCCACAGAAGACGTAGACTTCCCGTACAACCAAGAGTTTACGCTAGATGAACTGCTCCTTGCCCTTAAATCCTGTAAAGACACCAGCCCTGGACCAGACACCATCACGTACGGTATGATCCAGCATCTTAATCAGGACAACCTGATTAAGATGTTAGCATTGTACAATGAGATTTGGGCGTCTCGAACGTTCCCAAACTCATGGCACTTTGCGCACGTCATACCGATACCCAAAGAGGCTGGTCGTCTTATGAATCCCACTTCATTTCGTCCTATTGTGTTGACTTCTTGTCTATGTAAGGTCATGGAACGTATGGTTAACAATAGGCTTCTTTTTGTTTTAGAGTCTAAGAATTTGTTAAATGATCAACAATGTGGCTTCCGTAAATACAGAAGTTCACTAGATCATTTAATGAATTTGGAGCATTGTATTGCAGAGGCATTTGCCAATAAAGAATTCATGATAGGGGTGTTCTTGGACATCCATAAAGCCTATGACATGACATGGCGACACGGTATACTAATGAAGCTCTATGCTTATGGTTTAAGAGGAAATTTGCCTGTTTTTATTTCAAATTTCTTAAGGGACAGAACTTTCTCTGTCAAATTGCCCCGTAACGTAACATCGGATATATTTATCCAGGAAAACGGGGTGCCGCAGGGAAGTGTGCTTAGTCCTACCTTATTTAGTATTATGATCAATGATATTCTGTCATCGGCTCCCATCCCGAGGAATCTTAAATACACACTCTACGCTGACGATTGTGCAATATGGCACTCTTCCCGTAATGCACAATTTTCGGCTGGGCGGATTCAGGCAGCCCTTGACTCCGTCCACCAATGGGCCTTGCAGTGGGGATTTAAGTTTTCCGTCCGTAAGTGTGCCGCTATAGTTTTCACCAATCGTAACGTACCTAATTTGTGCTTAACTTTGGATAATCAGGCGGTACCTTTTCAAAATTCTGTAAAATTTTTAGGAATACATTTTGATCGTAGAATGAATTTTAAACTTCACGTTAATACTTTGCTTGCTCGTTGTGATAAACCGTTAAATGTCCTCAAGTACCTAGCGGGTACTACCTGGGGTGCCGACAGAAAATCTTTATTAATGGTGTATAAGTCCCTTATTCGATCGAAGCTAGACTATGGCGCACAGGTGTATGGCTCGGCATCCGATGCCACTCTGAAAGGATTGGATGTGTTACAGAATAAATGTTTGCGAATGTGTCTTGGAGCTGTCCGGTGTACCCGTGTAGCTCGTATGGAAGTGGAGGCGAATGTGCCTCCCCTCCGTATTCGCCGTGACCACCTGGCCTTGTCCTACGGCATAAGGACATTAAGAAAAAGTAATATCGGCAATGTGGCCTGTACCCCCCTGCGTCAATACCACCACCTTCTGCGGGGGGTGCGTCGGCCACTTGCCGCTCGCCTCCACTTACTGACTCAGGAGCTTGATGTGGACCCCAGTGACTGTGACAAGTTGGTGCTTAAAAATATAGCGCCTTGGGAGCCACCCGGCTTTACAGTCGATGTTACATGGCTCCCAGCACCAAAGGCCAAGGCGCCGGAGGCGGAGGTCCACCACTTGTTTCGTAACATCATTGTTCGTCACTTGGGGTCCCATCAATTGTACACCGACGGCTCCAAGTCGAGTGAATGTGTGGGTGCAAGTGTGTGGTCGACTGAATGTGCCCTCAGGTATCGGTTGCCGACTCATACATCTGTGTTTACTTCAGAACTTTTTGCTATTGACAAAGCCATAGACTATGCTCTCAATTCTAGACACGACTCATTTGTCATATTTTCAGATTCAAAATCAGCCCTTCAGGCAATTGCATCTTGCACTACGGACTCGCACGAGATCCAGGGCCGCATCGTTAATAAGTTGCATTCATGCAACAAGTCATTCACGCTGATCTGGGTGCCTGGTCATTGTCGTATCTATGGCAATGAGCAGGCTGACTTACTTGCAAAGTCGGCTGTAGAGCTCGAGGAGACTTGGGACGTTCCTCGTGATCTACGGTCGAGTCTATCTCTCGGAAAGAAATCAATAAATCTTCTGTGGCAAGGTCAGTGGACCAGACTAAATATTCCAACTTGTAAGCCGTACCTGGGCGACTGGGACACTGCCAACCGTCCCAGTCGCCTAGAAGAAAAGTGTTGGCACGGCTACGGCTGAATGCCACCATTGTAACCCACATAAAACCATATATGGAAAGACGCTTCCCACCGCACTGTGACATCTGTAATGCGGTGTTATCTATCAGTCATATCATCCTGCGCTGTCGGCGATTTATTCGTGAACGTGCTTCACTTATAAATTACTGCGGCGCAGTAGACGTCCCCTTCACCCTTTCCACCATCCTGGGTGATGGGGACATTGTTATGACTGATAAATTGATGGCTTTCTTGAGAGAGACCGGACTGATCAGAGTGATGTGACTTTTTTACTGTGTGGTTATGGTTTTTATGAAAAGTAAATATGTATATATTGTAATATTAATTAGGGTTGACAGTTGACATATTTTAAATAGTTCCTCCTCCCACCGATCTATTTCTAATATAGATGTCCCCTACATTAAGCCAAGTTCCTTGCCTGACAGTCACCAGCTGATGAGTGCAAGTGTGCAATATAGGAAGGTATTGGGCACTTGCAGTCGATGGTAGTCTGCTGGGCGAGGTTCTTCAATTTTTGTATAAATTATGTAAATACATTATATTATCTTGCTTAAGTTATTCTAATTAGGGACGACAGCTGACGTATATGGAAATGTTCCTGACTCGTCTGGTTCCCTTTCATATATTGATGTCCCCTATATTAGGTTGTGCCTCGACTGACAGTCATCAGGTGATGAGTGCAGGTATGTAATGTAGAAAAGCATTACATATCTGCAGTCGATGGTGTTCTCTTGGTCGAGGCTTTTTGAATATTAGTGTAGGTCTAGTTATTTGTCTCTTAGGATTTAGTATAGGTTAGCGATTTGTCTGTTAGGTGGTTAGTTTTAGGGTCTTTAAATTAGGTTTTTTTTTTTTTTTATAAGTAATATAAGGTTAAAAATATAAAAAATAAATAAAAATAATAAAAATAAAACTACAAAAAAATAATAAAATAAAAATTATTATATATATATGTACGTGTGCATGAAAGTGTGTATGTTCATCTGCATGGATGTGTGTACAGTATGTATGTATGTATGTATGTATATATATATGTTTGTATATATATGTATATATGTGTCAATATATATACATATATATATATTTGCCTTAATGACCAGAGGCTCCGGCCTCAATGGTCGATAGGCAAAAAAAAAAAAAAAAAAAAAAAAAAAAAAAGAGAAGGCAGACTCACACTATTAACGGCTGACAGTGTTCCTCCTCCCTGAGTGGGTTTACACCGCCCAATTCACCTCCCTCACGGTAACAGTGCTCGGTGACCTTGTGACGTGGAAGAGGGTGTATATCAATTTTGTATTATTTGTATATCTTATAATTCTGTATCTTGCCTGTAACTGTTTCTCTTTGTCCGTTTGCTTAACTACCTGATCTATTTGTCTTGTTCTTTGTGCAGTAACTACTGTTTAAGTGTTATAACTTTAATCTTTGCCATTAACCTTGTTACTTGTCATAATGTTGTTAGGTACTTTTTGTAGTGTAAGGTTTAATATTAAAGTATAGTTAAGTTCCACTGTTTCTTGTCTCTTTACCTTACACCAAATGTAGAGTCCGCCCCGTAACTAGATAACCACGCGGCGGATTGTTACATGTGGGGGCCTGTCCGGGATCGATAATTAATCAGCTAGTTAAGTAATTTAGTAATTATCTATTATAACGAATACAACCTCTCCGCCTCACAGGGTCACGTCACATGTGTAGTCCTTGGTGAGGCCTGCTTCCATTGACTTTAAATTCCTTACTTAGTGGCCACTTAAGGGTAGTTAATGTAGCAGGATAGGTGTGATTGTTTGGGCTGTTCCATTTGTAAGGACTTGTTTCCCACCAGCCGTTTGAGACTCATCTTGTTACCCATGTACCTGTGGTGAACCACTGACGTTCACAGCCTTTAATTACGTATACTACGTGGTAACCTGACCATTCTTAAACTCTTTCAGCCAGTTATTTCGAAAGAGTACTTATTCAGGACTTTTTGTGTGTTAGTGTGGGCTGATACTCTCCTGGATAACCTGGCTTGTTATTGCGTTATAGTATCAGAAGCTCATTCATGCTTATCAATTACTGGTTTATAAGAATTTAACGGGAGGTAAAATTGTTTAAATCAGTCACTAGTAGTTAACCATCTTGTTCCCGGTTAATGCTAGTCTTTTTCCACTGGTAGTTAACCATCTTTTTCTCGGTTAATGCTAGTCTGTCCATAAGTATCCCCTTGTTACTGATAATCAGCCATCACTATTCGGCTGTTATCCCATGAGTTATATCTTTTCATTGCTAAACTATTCTTAACTGCCAATCTTGTCCATGCTAGTTAGCCAACTGTACGTGACTAGTATCATTTGTTATACTTTACTGCCTTATAACTATATTGACTGTATACATGTTATACCAGTTATTCCTGGTCAGTGCTTAGAAATAAGGCCATTAGCAGGTTTCACTTAAGAGTGCGGAACTTTCAAGACAATGACTGACTTTAATGCATTAGAGTTTGTCGGCAACCCCTCCTTGGATGAACTTAAAGCTGCTAAAATATCAAAGGATGACCTTAAGTACATTGCTAAGTCATTTAAAATTCCATTCGCTCAGGATGTGAGGAAAGATAAGTTAAGAGCACTAATTCTGACCCACTTAGGAGACACAGAGGTAGTCGAAGCCTCTGCAGTGGAGCTAGAAGCTTCCAGTATAATTAAAGATCCTCAAATCCTGCTGGAGATAAAGAAAGTAGAGATGCAGGCAATGCAAATGAAAATGGAGTATGAAAGAGAGGAAAGAGAACATGAACGTGAGAAAATGGTACATGAAGAAAGAGAAAGACAGCGTGAACGTGAACATGAAGAAAAGGAAAGAAATAGGCAGTATGAATTGCAACTTCAGGCTCTTCAAGCCCAACTAGCAGGCACACAACCAAACCTGCTAGGACCTCAGAATCTCCCTACATCTCAAACACCTCGTAAATCTGACTTGCTTAAATATGTAAAACTAATCCCATCTTTCCCTGATAACGATCCTGAGGCGTTCTTTAGGGAATTTGAATCAACAGCCAGACATTTCGAGATCCTAGAAGCAGACTGGGTATGGCTCATAAAGCCTAAACTATCAGATAAGGCTTTAACTGTTTGTAACAACATTGAGAACAACACTGATTATGAAACAGTCAAGAAGGTCATTCTCGCAGCTTATTCAATCTCCACAGAGGGTTACCGCCAAGCTTTCCGTAACATTGTTAAACTTCAGTACCAAACCTATGCTGAGTTTGCCTCTGATAAGCTTCGTTCCTTAAAACGATGGTTAAAGTCTGCATCTGTGAACACTTTTGATCAGTTACTTAATCTAGTTGCTCTTGAAGAGTTCGTGAGAAGAGTTCCACACTCTATCAAGGTACACATTATCGATAGGGAGGAGACTGATGTGCTTAAAGCAGCCCAATTGGCTGATATCTACTCGCTTCTGCATCGCTCACCCCCCAGGGAGAGGAAAACCCAGTCACCCACTGTTAGGTTGCCTGGTAGTTCCAAAGGTGCTGATAGTTATAAGAACACAGATAGAAACAAAGATGGTAAGCAAGTGGCACAGAACACTCCTGTCTGTTTTTTTTTGTAAAAAACCTGGGCATATAATAACAAATTGCCCAGACCCCAAGTGCAAAGTGGCCAAGATCTCTGCAAAAAAGCCTGTTGCTTCCATCCAATCCATGCCACCCAATGCTAATTCTCCTGATCCATTCCAGCCATTCCGTTCCACCGGTACAGTCGCGCTTGGTCCTGGCCAACAGGAGCACTCTGTCCAGATAGTGCGGGACACTTGCGCTGCTCAATCCCTCATCCGGAAATCTGCCTTACCCAATATCCAGGATAACTATACCGGAGAACTGGTATATCTGAGGGACTTTCACGATCCCTTCCCCACTCTTCTGGCCAGAGTGCACCTGAACTGTGGCTTGGTCCAGGGAACTGTCACCATAGGGGTAAGTGAAGATGAATCATTACCCATTCCAGATGTTGATTTCATTCTTGGCAACGATCTGGCTGGAGGACTTGTTTACCCTCCTCTAGTTGTCAGTAAGTCTCCTTTGTCTCAGAATCCAACAGATGATCTTGAACAAGCCCAACCTAACTTATTCCCTAGTTGTGCCATTACCAGATCACAATCCAAAGGTAGTACAGTAATTAAACCTACCCTACCTCCCCAAAGCATCATTCCTACCATATTTTCTGAACAAAGTCTTAAAGAGGCACAACAAAGTGATACTTCCCTGATTCAACTGCATAATAAAGCCATTTCCAAGGAGAATATAATCCATCCTCCTTCATTTTACCACCAAGATGGAGTACTCATGAGAATGTATAAGCCATCCCAACTAGGTGATGATGACACATGGGCTGAGTACCATCAAATAGTACTACCAAAAACCTTGCGGCATCCTGTAATGGAAGTTGCTCATGCAGGCCTTGCAGGCCATCTAGGTATCAAAAAAACTTATTCTAGACTGCTAACTGAATTTTTCTGGCCAGGCATGAAGAAGGATGTAACTGACTTTGTTAAGAATTGCCATACTTGTCAAGTAGTAGGTAAATCGAATGAAGTAATTCCACCTTACCCCTTACAACCCATTAGAGTACCTGCTGAGCCTTTCCAAAAGATCATTATTGACATAGTTGGACCACTTCCTAAGACCAAGAAAGGCAATCGGTATATACTCACTACTTTGTGCCCTACCACTAGATATCCTGAGGCATTTCCTTTAAAGAACATTTCCTCCAAAAATGTAGCCAAAACCTTAACACACATGTTTACAACATTTGGTATTCCTCAGGAAATTCAGTCAGACAGAGGTTCTAACTTTACAAGTGAACTATTTACCCAGGTCCTTAAGGAATTAGGGATTAAACAAACTCTGTCCACAGCTTACCATCCACAGTCGCAGGGTGCATTAGAGAGACTACATCAAACTCTCAAGACTATGATTCGTAAATTCTGCCATGAGGAGGATCATGATTGGGATGAGGGACTGCCCTTCCTTCTTTTCGCTATTCGTGAAACGCCATCTGACTCCTTGGGTGTTTCTCCTTTTGAACTCTTGTATGGAAGGAAGGTAAGGGGGCCCCTTAAAGTGATCAAAGACCATATGATAGCTTCACCCACCAGTAAACTGATAACTGTCCAACAGTACATAAATTCCCTTCAGGATAAATTGAGTAAGGTTCGAGCTTTTGCTAAGAAGAACTTAATTCGTGCCCAGACAGCCATGAAAAGTCACTATGATAATAAATCTCAGGTTAGGGAATTCAATGAGGGTGATATGGTTTTGGCATACATCCCTGTCACTGGCTCTCCTCTACAAGCAAAATATCACGGTCCATACAGAGTTCAGAGAAAACTGTCAAATTACAACTATATATTAGAGACCCCAGACCGTCGCAAGGCAACTCAACTTGTTCATATTAACTTACTTAAGCCCTATAAGCACCAGGAACCACCAGACAACTCCCCGAAACTCATGTTACCCGTAGACTTACAACACACCATAAATACAGCAAGCTCCAACCCTCCTGAAACCTTGCATGAGATCCCTTGCGTCCGCCCTATGGTTCAGGAGCCGGAGTTAGCTAGCACCATTCCAACCCCTCCACTGTCCAACTCGGAGATACTTAACAATCTCCAACAATATCTCCAACACCTCACACCAATACAAAAACAGGATTTAGAAACAATTATAAGACGGTACCCTAAATTGTTTAATAACAATCCTGGCCGATGTACCATCACCTCTCATAAAGTAAAGTTGGTGCCAGGAACCCATCCAATTAAATGCAACCCTTATAGGTTACATCCACAGAAAAAAGCACAGATGCAGAAGGAGGTGGAATACCTGTTGGACCAAGGATTAGCAGTCCCCAGCCAGTCCCCGTGGGCATCACCCTGTCTACTCGTGCCCAAGGAAGATGGACAAATACGTCTCTGCACTGATTATCGTAGAGTCAACTCTGTCACGATCCCAGACGCCTATCCACTCCCCCGGGTGGATGATATGATTGATGAGGTGGGACAATCTCGGTTCATTACTAAAATTGACTTGCTTCGGGGCTATTACCAAATTCCTCTAACCGATGATGCTCATCTCATCTCTGCCTTTGCTACTCCTTTCGGGCTTTACCAATATACTGTAATGCCCTTCGGTATGAGGAATAGTCCTGCCACTTTCCAGCGGGCCATGAATTATCTATTGCAAGACTTAGATGGAGTATCAGTCTACCTGGACGACATACTAATTTTTTCTCCCCACTGCCAGCCAACATCTCTGCCATCATCCAGTACCCTGCACCCACTACCCGGAAGGCGCTGATGCGTTTTTTGGGAATGGCCGGGTACTACCGGAGATTTTGCCCTAACTTCGCCAAGGTAGCTGCTCCACTCACCAGGATGACGAGTGGCTCTGTACCATTCATTTGGACAGACGACTGCCAGACCTCCTTCAACCAACTCAAAACGTTCCTCACTCAAGATCCCGTGCTGCTCTCGCCGGACTTCAACAAGCCGTTCATCCTACACACTGACGCCAGTGAAGAAGCTGTGGGAGCCGCCCTGCTTCAAGAGAAGGAAGGCATACTACACCCTGTCTCCTACCACTCTGCAAAGCTGGACGTCCATCAACGTCGCTACTCCACTATAGAGAAGGAGCTACTCGCCATCATCTCTGCCATCAAAAAGTTTGAGTGCTACCTTTCTCCTAACAGTGCCCCTCTGCAAGTGTATACAGATCACTACCCCCTTTCATTTCTGGATCGAAACAAGTTCTCAAATCAACGGCTTTTAAGATGGTCCCTATACCTCCAACCCTTTAACATCGACATTCACCACATCAGAGGTTCAGAAAATCTCCTAGCAGACACACTCAGCCGCCTGTAACACAGCCTCTACGACACCACATCTTCGTTGGGGTGTCGTTTTAGGGGGGAGGTGTGACGCCCCCACTAAACTACTGGAGTGCTGGGCTCCCTCGTTACGGTTGGATCACCGCCTCGGAGCCCCACACGGCTAGGTGAAACAAGCCGGCCTTCACCCGTGGGGGTATATATACCGCTGCTTCAGTCAGAGAAGGCAGACTCACGCTATTAACGGCTGACAGTGTTCCTCCTCCCTGAGTGGGTTTACACCGCCCAATTCACCTCCCTCACGGTAACAGTGCTCGGTGACCTTGTGACGTGGAAGAGGGTGTATATCAATTTTGTATTATTTGTATATCTTATAATTCTGTATCTTGCCTGTAACTGTTTCTCTTTGTCCGTTTGCTTAACTACCTGATCTATTTGTCTTGTTCTTTGTGCAGTAACTACTGTTTAAGTGTTATAACTTTAATCTTTGCCATTAACCTTGTTACTTGTCATAATGTTGTTAGGTACTTTTTGTAGTGTAAGGTTTAATATTAAAGTATAGTTAAGTTCCACTGTTTCTTGTCTCTTTACCTTACACCAAATATAGAGTCCGCCCCGTAACTAGATAACCACGCGGCGGATTGTTACAATATTAACAGGATAAAAGATGGCTTTGACAATGACACTCGACACATCATAGTGCAGGCACTGGCCCTAAGTATGTGGCACTGCAGGCACTGGCACTAAGTATACTACGGCAGTGTAATATGTGGCACTGCAGGCACTGGCACTAAGTATACTACGGCAGTGTAATATGTGGCACTGCAGGCACTGGCACTAAGTATACTACGGCAGTGTAATATGTGGCACTGCAGGCACTGGCACTAAGTATACTACGGCAGTGTAATATGTGGCACTGCAGGCACTGGCCCTAAGTATACTACGGCAGTGTAATATGTGGCACTGCAGGCACTGGCACTAAGTATACTACGGCAGTGTAATATGTGGCACTGCAGGCACTGGCCCTAAGTATCCTAAACTACGGCAGTGTAATATGTGGCACTGCAGGCACTGGCCCTAAGTATCCTAAACTACGGCAGTGTAATATGTGGCACTGCAGGCACTGGCCCTAAGTATCCTAAACTACGGCAGTGTAATATGTGGCACTGCAGGCACTGGCCCTAAGTATCCTAAACTACGGCAGTGTAATATGTGGCACTGCAGGCACTGGCACTAGGTATCCTAAACTACGGCAGTGTAATATGTGGCACTGCAGGCACTGGCACTAGGTATCCTAAACTACGGCAGTGTAATATGTGGCACTGCAGGCACTGGCACTAGGTATCCTAAACTACGGCAGTGTAATATGTGGCACTGCAGGCACTGGCACTAGGTATCCTAAACTACGGCAGTGTAATATGTGGCACTGCAGGCACTGGCACTAGGTATCCTAAACTACGGCAGTGTAATATGTGGCACTGCAGGCACTGGCACTAGGTATCCTAAACTACGGCAGTGTAATATGTGGCACTGCAGGCACTGGCACTAGGTATCCTAAACTACGGCAGTGTAATATGTGGCACTGCAGGCACTGGCACTAGGTATCCTAAACTACGGCAGTGTAATATGTGGCACTGCAGGCACTGGCACTAAGTATACTACGGCAGTGTAATATGTGGCACTGCAGGCACTGGCCCTAAGTATCCTAAACTACGGCAGTGTAATATGTGGCACTGCAGGCACTGGCACTAAGTATACTACGGCAGTGTAATATGTGGCACTGCAGGCACTGGCACTAGGTATCCTAAACTACGGCAGTGTAATATGTGGCACTGCAGGCACTGGCCCTAAGTATCCTAAACTACGGCAGTGTAATATGTGGCACTGCAGGCACTGGCCCTAAGTATCCTAAACTACGGCAGTGTAATATGTGGCACTGCAGGCACTGGCACTAAGTATACTACGGCAGTGTAATATGTGGCACTGCAGGCACTGGCACTAAGTATCCTAAACTACGGCAGTGTAATATGTGGCACTGCAGGCACTGGCCCTAAGTATCCTAAACTACGGCAGTGTAATATGTGGCACTGCAGGCACTGGCACTAAGTATACTACGGCAGTGTAATATGTGGCACTGCAGGCACTGGCACTAAGTATACTACGGCAGTGTAATATGTGGCACTGCAGGCACTGGCACTAAGTATACTACGGCAGTGTAATATGTGGCACTGCAGGCACTGGCCCTAAGTATACTACGGCAGTGTAATATGTGGCACTGCAGGCACTGGCACTAAGTATACTACGGCAGTGTAATATGTGGCACTGCAGGCACTGGCACTAAGTATACTACGGCAGTGTAATATGTGGCACTGCAGGCACTGGCACTAAGTATACTACGGCAGTGTAATATGTGGCACTGCAGGCACTGGCACTAAGTATACTACGGCAGTGTAATATGTGGCATTGCAGGCACTGGCACTAAGTATACTACGGCAGTGTAATATGTGGCACTGCAGGCACTGGCACTAAGTATACTACGGCAGTGTAATATGTGGCACTGCAGGCACTGGCACTAAGTATACTACGGCAGTGTAATATGTGGCACTGCAGGCACTGGCACTAAGTATACTACGGCAGTGTAATATGTGGCACTGCAGGAAATCTCAACTTTCACGTGTACAGAAACTACACAATTTTACTGCTGAAGTTGTCGATGGAAAAGCCAGGAAGTCTGACCATGTACTGTACTGTACCATGTACTGTACTGTACCATGTACTGTACTGTACCATGTACTGTACTGTACCATGTACTGTACTGTACCATGTACTGTACTGTACCATGTGCTGTACTGTACCATGTACTGTACTGTACCATGTACTGTACTGTACCATGTGCTGTACTGTACCATGTACTGTACTGTACCATGTACTGTACTGTACCATATACTGTACTGTACCATGTACTGTACTGTACCATGTACTGTACTGTACCATGTACTGTACTATACCATGTACCGTACTGTACCATGTACTGTACTGTACCATGTACTGTACTGTACCATGTACTGTTCTATACCATGTACTGTACTGTACCATGTACTGTACTGTACCATGTACTGTACTGTACCATGTACCGTACTGTACCATGTCACTGCAATGTTAACACAACTGTAATGGCTAAACACACCAAACAATATAAACTTGGACACAGCTGTCACAGTCTTCCAATATCCAGCTAATCTCTACCCTGACTGTCTCCTGTCTTTTCCATCGCTGTCACAGTCTTCCAATATCCAGCTAATCTCTACCCTGACTGTCTCCTGTCTTTTCCATCGCTGTCACAGTCTTCCAATATCCAGCTAATCTCTACCCTGACTGTCTCCTGTCTTTTCCATCGCTGTCACAGTCTTCCAATATCCAGCTAATCTCTACCCTGACTGTCTCCTGTCTTTTCCATCGCTGTCACAGTCTTCCAATATCCAGCTAATCTCTACCCTGACTGTCTCCTGTCTTTTCCATCGCTGTCACAGTCTTCCAATATCCAGCTAATCTCTACCCTGACTGTCTCCTGTCTTTCCATCGCTGTCACTGTCTCCTGTCTTTTCCATCGCTGTCACAGTCTTCCAATATCCAGC
>NW_027643801.1:107500-112500 GCF_032717465.1 Coenobita brevimanus | reverse complement strand
TTTTTATTTTTTAAAGCTGCTACCTTTGATATTTTATTGTGATCATTTTACTTTTAATTCATGCTAGATAATGTATTTTATTTGTACCTTTTTATTTTTAATTGATGCTATCTTTCATATTTTATTTGCACCTTCTGTATTGGTTATTGATGCCAGTTTTATATTTCACTTTGCACTTCTTTGTAATTGCACTGATGGTAGTTTTTATTTTTTACTTTTTTTATATATTTTATTGATGCTTTTTTTTCTAATATGTTAATAATGTGTATGTGCACCGTGATGCCCTCAGGTCTTTTAATATGATTTTTTTATAGATATATAATTGTACATTATACCACTTATTATGTGATGTACATATGTACAGATTTTTTGTATATATATATATATATATATATATATATATATATATATATATATATATGTACCTCTGCTGCTGTTGATGCCATACTGATGCTGCTGCTACTGATTACCATTATGTATCAATAGATATGAAATAAAGCTGATTGATTGATTGATTGATTGATTGACTACTACTGCCACTACTACTACTATTACTACTACTACTACTATTACTACTACTACTACTACTACTACTATTACTACTACTACTACTACTACTACTACTACCACTACTACTACTATTACTACTACTACCACTATTACTACTACTACTACTACTATTACTACTACTACTATTACTACTACTACTATTACTACTACTACCGCTGCTACTACTACTACTACTATTACTACTACTACTATTACTACTACTACTACTACTACTACTACTATTACTACTACTACTACTACTATTACTACTACTACTATTACTACCACTACTACCACTATTACTACTACTGCCACTACTACTACTGTTACTACTACTACTACTACTACCACTACTACTACTATTACTACTACTGCCACTACTACTACTGTTACTACTACTACTACTACTACTACTACTACTACTACTACTGCTACTACTGCTACTACTACTACTGCTACTACTACTACTACTACTACCACTACTACTACTACTACTATTACTACTACTACTACTACTACTACTACTATTACTACCACTACTACTACTATTACTACCACTGCCACTACTACTACTGCTACTACTACTACTACTACTACTACTATTACTACTACCACTACTACTACTACTACTACTACTACTACTATCATCATCACAGCCTTCCTTCCCTCATCACCATCACCTTCTCTTTCTCTCTCTCTCTCTCTCTCTCATTTGCCCGCGCTCCCAATATCTAGAGAGAGAGAGAGAGAGAGAGAGAGAGAGAGAGAGAGAGAAACTTCATATCACTTGTTTCTCAGTGTTATATAAATACATACATACATACAACATACATACATACAACATACATACAACATACATACATACATACATACAACATACATACATATATACATACATACATACAACATACATACAGACATACATGCATATATACGTTCATACATACATACACACATAGACGTATATACATACATACATACATAAGTACATACATACATACAACCATAAGACATACATACATACATGCATACATACATACATACATAAAGATACATATATACATACATACATACATAAAGATACATACATACATACATACATACGTAGAGAGATGTTTGTATGGATGGATGGATGAAGTAGGATGGGGGAGAGATAGACAGATAGATAGATAGACAGATACACACACACACACACACACACACACACACACACACACACACACACACACACACACACAGTACGTTTCTTTTACACAACCACCACATCCAAAGCCACTTCAACCAGGGTTGCCAAGGTCGCGGTTTTCCCGCCAAATTGGGCTCGTTTTGAAGCTCTTCCGCGGGCAGATTTTACCGGTCGCGGGTTGCGGTTTTTTGGGCTGGTTTGAAAACTGTCGCGGTTGTTTGGGCTAGTATGGAGTTAAACCACATCACGACAATATACTGAGAGAGAGAGAGAGAGAGAGAGAGTTTAAACATATGGCGGAGAGAGACCCCCTAATACTCCCACAGGGACCAGTGGATGCAGCCAGTGCGGAGACTCCGGAGAGAGTTTTGTTTTATCCCAATTATCGTTGCCAGCAAGCACTGCTGCAGTAGAGAGGATTTTCTCTCAGTATAATTTAGTGAAAAGTAAATGAAGAAACAGACAGCAACATGAAACAGTTGAAAACACTCTTCATGTTTGAGCAATATGCGGACATAAAATCTGTTGTAATGATTTCACAAACAAAATTATGTTAGCAAATTTCACATATGACGTACACAGCAATGAAACACAGTGATGATGATCATATAGATTTTTGAATAATATAAGTGTGATGGAAAGTTGACTCAGAGGGAGAGAAAATACCTTCACTTGCATGTTGTATTACCTAGTGTAATGATAAGTATATTTCAACAGAATCATTGTTGTTTTATGGGCAATAGTGTTTTTATGGGAAATAGGGAAAGTTTAAGTGAATCAAGTGATCATTTCAGGCATTAATAGGGACCTATATATGAATTATTAATATAAAACACTAATTTCGCATAAATAGAGGATTTTTAAAATAATTATTGGTGTTGGGCTACTTTTGGGCTGGTTTTCAGTTGGGTTTCCGCGGGCAGAGCAGGGTGCGACTTGGCAACCCTGCTAGGTAGTGTTGGGTCAGCTATGGTCGTGAGAGGTCACGCTGTGTGTTCAGTGACAATAAGGACAGAAAAACATTGTATTATATATTGATATTTACATTATTTGTATGTTTTATTAAGGTAATAATGCCTTACATGTGTAGTGTTCCCAGATGTAAGGGAAATTATAAAAATGAACCGAAAGTAAGTGTATTTTCCTTCCCGCAAGATAAAGAACTTGCCTCCACGTGGCTACGTGCCATTAAGCGCGACCAGTTCACTCCAAATCGCAACAGCAGGGTAAGTACAACATTATTTTCTGTTCATTATTATCAGAAAAGTGTAGAGAGTACAGTGAGAAGCTTTAAGTCATCGTAGTTGTACTGAATATAAGAAAAATGAGGCCTTAGCCATGCTAGGGTGTAGGACCAAAGCCATTACACACACGTGGCTGGAGCTGGATAAGAGAGGAATATATAACCCTTCATTTTTCCTACATATCTCCACAGCTTTCCTCTATAAAGAAACTGAATCGAATTCAAACGAAATCTGCATTACCTTGTTCACCCCGTATATAAGAACATAAGAAGAGAGGATAACTGCAGTAGGCCGGTTGGCCCATGCTAGGCAGCTCCTAGAAGAGTAACTAAACTACTAGAATGAGATAAGGATAGCAAAGAAGAAGGCTCTCCCCCGCCCTCCAAACCCTCCAGCCGAAGCAGGCAGGAAAAAGTCAGAAAGAACACCACGCCGTATAGAAAAACTGGCGTGGACATTTTACAGGAAAGTGTGAAAGGAGAATAGAGACTATCACAGTGTAACCTGAAAAGGGAAAATTATGAATTAGTATTGGTTATAAGATTTTCTTTTTTCTATATCCACCCCTTATTAGTCATATGCTTATCTAGCCTATGCTTGAAACTCTCAATGGAAGAGGCAGCAACTACTTTACTAGGTAGCTTATTCCATTCGTCTACTACTCTATTACCAAACCAATTTCTACCTATTTCCTTACTGAAACGGAATTTTTCTAGTTTGAAACCATTATTTCTAGTTCTATCCTGTATGCTCACTTTAAGTACCTGGCTAATATCTCCCTTATTTATACCCTTCATCCACTTAAACACCTCAATTAAGTCTCCCCTTACTCTACGCCTCTCTAGCGAATGCAGACTTAGTCTTTTCAGTCTGTCTTCATATGACAGGTTCCGGACGTCATGTATCATTTTTGTCATTCTTCTCTGTACATTTTCTAACGAATTAATATCCATTCTATAGTAAGGACACCAAAATTGTGCTGCGTAGTCTAAATGTGGCCTTACTAATGCTAGATAAAGTTTCAGTATTACTTTAGATGATCTATTGCTCACGCTTCTCGAAATAAATCCTAGGACCCTATTTGCTTTATTTCTCGCATTAATACACTGTTGCCTTGGTTTAAGGTCGTTACTAATCATAACTCCTAGATCTCTCTCGCATTCCGATTTGCTAATTTCTTTGTTATCTAAGCTGTATTTATACTCTGTTCCATATAAAGTGGCGGAGAAGCTACGCCCAAGTCCTAGACGAACGCAGGTGACCGTATAGAATGGATATTAATTCGTTAGAAAATGTACAGAGAAGAATGACTAAAATGATACATGACGTCCGGAACCTGTCATATGAAGACAGACTGAAAAGACTAAGTCTGCATTCGCTAGAGAGGCGTAGAGTAAGGGGAGACTTAATTGAGGTTTTTAAGTGGATGAATGGTATAAATAAGGGAGATATTAGCAAGGTACTTAAAGTGAGCATACAGGATAGAGCTAGAAATAATGGTTTCAAACTAGAAAAATTCCGTTTCAGTAAGGAAATCGGTAGAAATTGGTTTGGTAATAGAGTAGTAGACGAATGGAATAAGCTACCTAGTAAAGTAGTTGCTGCCTCTTCCATTGAGAGTTTCAAGCATAGGCTAGATAAGCATATGACAAATAAGGGGTGGATATAGAATAAAGAAAATATTATAACCAATACTAATTCAAAAATAAATTTTCTTTTCAGGTTACACTATGATAGTCTCTATTCTCCTTTCACACTTTCCTGTAAAATGTCCACGCCAGTTTTTCTATACGGCGTGGTGTTCTTTCTGACTTTTTCCTGCCTGCTTCGGCTGGAGGGTTTGGAGGGCGGGGGAGAGCCTTCTTCTTTGCTATCCTTATCTCATTCTAGTAGTTCAGTTACTCTTCTAGGAGCTGCCTAGCATGGGCCAACCGGCCTACTGCAGTTATCCTCTCTTCTTATGTTCTTATGTTCTAGAGGGATAAAAGTGACCTCACCTGACTCTTTCTCCAGCCTACTAC